>NC_142435.1:86370750-86671833 GCF_059453495.1 Arachis ipaensis
TGTTCTTGGTGTTCATCTTGACATTCATAGTGTTCTTGCATTCATCACATACTTTGATCCAAAATTTTCATGCATTGAGTCTTTTTTAGTGTTTTTCTCTCTCATCATAAAAATTCAAAAAATCAAAAAAAATATGTTTCCCTTTTTCTCTCTTAAAATTTCGAAAATTAGATTTGACTTTTTAAAAAATTTTTAAAATCTAGTTGTTTCTTATGAGTCAAATCAAATTTTCAATTTAAAAATCTTATCTTTTTCAAAATCTTTTTCAAAAATCAAATCTTTTTCATTTTTCTTAGTTAATTTTGAAAATTTTAAAAATATTTTTCAAAAATCTTTTTCTTATCTCTACCTCCTAATTTTCGAAAATAACATCATCAACTAATGTTTTGATTCAAAAATTTCAAGTTTGTTACTTGCTTGTTAAGAAAGATTCAAAATTTGAGTTCTAGAATCACATCTTGTGATTTCTTGTGAATCAAGTCATTAATTGTGATTTTAAAAATCAAATCTTTTTCAAAAACTAATTTAAATCATATCTTTTCAAAAATATCTTCTTATCTTATCTTTTTCAAAAATTTGATTTCAAAATATCTTTTCTAACTTCCTAACTTCTTATCTTTTCAAAAATTTGTTTGTTTATCTTTTCAAAAACTAACTAACTTTTTGTTTGTTTCTTATCTTTTTCAAAACTACCTAACTAACTCTCTCTCTCTAATTTTCGAAATATCTTCCCTCTTTTTCAAAAATTCTTTTTAATTAACTAATTATTTTAATTTTTGATTTTAATTTTCGAAAATTACTAACCTTCTTCAAAAACTATTTTCGAAAATCACTAACCCTTTTTCAAAAATAATTTTTGAAAATCCTTCTCCCTCATCTCCTTCTATTTATTTATTCATCTACTAACACTTCTCTTCATCTCACATCACTGCTCCTATCCTTACCCTTGTGTTTGGATTCTTTATTCTTCTTCACCCCTATTCCTTTTCTTCTTCTACTAACAATAAGGAACCTCTTTACTGTGACATAGAGGATTCCTCTTCTTTTCTTGTTCTCTTCTCTTTCTTATGAGCAGGAACAAGGAAAAAGGCATTCTTGTTGAAGCTGATCCAGAACCTGAAAGGACTCTGAAGAGGAAACTAAGAGAAGCTAAATTACAACAATCCAGAGACAACCTTATTGAAAATTTCGAATAAGTAAAGGAGATGGCAGCCGAACCCAACAACAATAATGCAAGGAGAATGCTTGGTGACTTTACTGCACCTAATTCCAATTTACATGGAAGAAGCATCTCCATTTCTGCCATTGGAGCAAACAACTTTGAGCTGAAACCTCAGCTAGTTTCTCGGATGCAGCAGAATTGCAAGTTTCATGGACTTCCATCTGAAGATCCTTTTCAGTTCTTAACTGAATTCTTGCAGATATGTGATACTGTTAAGACTAATGGAGTAGATCCTAAAGTCTACAGGCTTATGCTTTTCCCTTTTGCTGTAAGAGACAGAGCTAGAGTGTGGCTGGACTCTCAACCCAGAGATAGCCTGAACTCTTGGGACAAGCTGGTCATGGCTTTCTTAGCTAAGTTATTTCCTCCTCAAAAGCTGAGCAAGCTTAGAGTGGATGTTCAATCCTTCAGACAGAAAGATGGTGAATCCCTCTATGAAGCTTGGGAAAGATACAAGCAACTGACCAAAAAGTGTCCTTCTGACATGCTTTCAGAATGGACCATCCTGGATATATTCTATGATGGTCTATCTGAATTGGCTAAGATGTCATTGGATACTTCTGCAGGTGGATCCATTCACCTAAAGAAAACGCCTGCAGAAGCTCAAGAACTCATTGACATGGTTGCTAATAACCAGTTCATGTACACTTCTGAGAGGAATCCTGTGAGTAATGGGACGCCTATGAAGAAAGGAGTTCTTGAAATTGATACTCTGAATGCCATATTGGCTCAGAACAAAATATTGACTCAGCAAGTCAATATGATTTCTCAGAGTCTGAATGGAATGCAAGCTGCATCCAACAGTACTCAAGAGGCATCTTCTGAAGAAGAAGCTTATGATCCTGAATACCCTGCAATAGCAGAGGTAAATTATATGGGTGAACCTTATGGAAACACCTATAACCCATCATGGAGAAATCATCCAAATTTCTCATGGAAGGATCAAAAGCCTCAACAAGGCTTTAATAATGGTGGAAGAAATAGGTTTAACAATAGTAAACCTTTTCCATCATCCACTCAGCAACAGACAGAGAACTCTAAACAAAATACCTCTAATTTAGCAAACTTAGTCTCTGATCTATCTAAGGCCACTGTGAGTTTCATAAATGAAACAAGGTCATCCATTAGAAATTTGGAGGCACAAGTGGGCCAGCTGAGTAAAAGGATCACTAAAATCCCTCCTAGTACTCTCCCAAGCAATACAGAAGAAAATCCAAAAGGAAAGTGCAAGGCCATTGAATTAATCACCATGGCCGAACCTGTGAAGGAAGGAAAGGACGTGAATCCCAAGGAGGAAGACCTCTTGGGACGTCCAGTGATCAATAAGGAGTTTCTCTCTGAGGAACCAAAGGAATCTGAGACTCATCTAGAGACCATAGAGATTCCATTAAACCTCCTTATGCCATTCATGAGCTCTGATGAGTATTCCTCTTCTGAAGAGAATGAGGATGTTACCGAAGAGCAAGCTGCCAAGTTTCTTGGTGCAATCATGAAGCTGAATGCCAAATTATTTGGTATTGAGACTTGGGAAGATGAACCTCCCTTGTTCACCAATGAACTAAGTGATCTGGATCAACTGAAATTGCCTCAGAAGAAACAGAATCCTGGAAAGTTCTTAATACCTTGTACAATAGGCACCATGACCTTTGAGAAGGCTCTGTGTGACCTTGGTTCAGGGATAAACCTCATGCCCCTCTCTGTAATAGAGAAACTGGGAATCTTTGGGGTGCAAGCCACTAAAATCTCATTAGAGATGGCAGACAATTCAAGAAAACAGGCTTATGGACAAGTAGAGGACGTGTTAGTAAAGGTTGAAGGCCTTTACATCCCTGCTGATTTCATAGTCCTAGATACTGGGAAGGATGATGATGAATTCATCATCCTTGGAAGACCCTTCCTAGCCACAGCAAGAGCTGTGATTGAGTGGACAGAGGAGAATTGATCCTTCAATTAAATGAGGACAACATTGTGTTTAAAACTCAAGGATCTCTCTCTGTACCCATGGAGAGGAAGCATAGTAAGCTTCTCTCATTGTAGAGTCAACCAGAGCCCCCACAGTCAAACTCTAAGTTTGGTGTTGGGAGGCCACAACCAAACTCTAAGTTTGGTGTTGGAGAGTCTCAACAATGCTCTGAACATCTGTGAGGCTCCATGAGAGCCCATTGTCAAGCTATTGACATTAAAAAAGCGCTTGTTGGGAGGCAACCCAATTTTTATCTAATTTCTATTTTTATTGTTTTTCATGTTTTATTAGGTTCATGATCATGTGGAGTCACAAAATAAATATAAAAATTGAAAACGGAATCAAAAACAGCAGAAGAAAAAATCACACCCTGGAGGAAGACCTTACTGGCGTTTAAACGCTAGTAAGATGCATCTGGTTGGCGTTCAATGCCAGAACAGAGCATGGTTCTGGCGCTGAACGCCCAAAATGGGCAGCATCTGGGCGTTTGAATGCCAGAATTGCACCCTGGAGAAGAGCTGGCGCTGAACGCCCAGAACAAGCATGGTTCTGGTGTTCAACGCCAGAAATGGGCAACAAATGGGCGTTCAACGCCCAGAACAAGCACCAATCTGGCGCTGAACGCCCAGAGTTGTGTGCAAGGGCATTTTGCATGCCTAATTGGGTGCAAGGTTGTAATTCCTTGAACACCTCAGGATCTGTGGACCCCACAAGATCACCTCAGGATCTGTGGACCCCACAGGATCCCCACCTACCTCCACTAACTTCTTCTCACCCCTCTTTCACACAATCCCATAAACACTCTTCCCCAAAACTCTTCACCAATCACCTCAATCTCTCTTCCCTATCACCACTTCACCACTCACATCCACCCACTCTTCCCCATAAACCGACCTCATTAACACCACCTACCTTCAAAATTCAAAATCAATTTCCCACCCAAACCCACCCTATATGGCCGAAACCTTACCCCCCTCCCTTCCCTATATATAGCCCTCCATTCTTCTTCAAATTCACACAACAAAACCCTCTCTTCCCCTTCTTGACCGAAACACATCTCCCTCTCCATCTCCTCCATTTCTTCTTCTTCTTCATCTATTCTTTCTTTTCTTGCTCGATGGCGAGCAAAATTCTAAGTTTGGTGTGGTAAAAGCATAAGCTTTTTGTTTTTCCATTACCATTGATGGCACCTAAGATCGGAGAATCCTCTAGAAAAGGGAAAGGGAAGACAAAAGCTTCCACCTCCTAGTCATGGGAGATGGAAAGATTCATCTCCAAAGCTCATGAAGACCACTTCTATGATGTTGTGGCCAAGAAGAAGGTGATCCCTGAGGTCCCTTTCAAGCTCAAGAAGAATGAGTATCCGGAGATCCGACATGAAATCCAAAGAAGAGGTTGGGAAGTTCTAACAAAACCCATCCAACAAGTTGGCATCCTAATGGTTCAAGAGTTCTATGCCAATGCATGGATCACTAGGAACCATGATCAAAGTAAGAACCCGGACCCAAAGAATTATCTCACCATGGTTCGGGGGAAATACTTAGATTTTAGTCCGGAAAATGTAAGGTTGGCGTTTAACTTGCCTATGATGTAAGGAGATGCACGCCCCTACACTAGAAGGGTCAACTTTAATCAAAGGTTGGACCAAATCCTTGTGGACATATGTGTGGAAGGAGCTCAATGGAAGATTGACTCCAAAGGCAAGCCGGTTCAACTAAGAAGACTGGACCTCAATCCTGTGGCTAGAGGATGGTTGGAGTTCATCCAACGTTCCATCATCCCCACTAGCAACCGATCTGAAGTTACTGTGGATCGGGCCATCATGATTCATAGCATCATGATTGGAGAGGAAGTAGAAGTTCATGAAGTCATCTCTCTTGAACTCTACAAAATAGCCGAAAAGTCCTCCCCCATGGCAAGGCTAGCTTTTCCTCATCTTTTTTGCCATCTATGTTACTCAGCTAGAGCTTTCATAGAAGGAGACATTCCCATTGAGGAAGAGAAGCCATCACTAAGAAAAGGATGGAGCAAGCAAGAGAGCCCATTCATGGAGCTCAAGAGGCGCAGGAAGCTCATCACTATGAGATCCCGGAGATGCCTCAAATGCATTTTTCTCCACAAAACTATTGGGAGCAAATCAACCTCCCTAGGAGAATTAAGTTCCAACATGGGACAACTAAGGGTGGAACATCAAGAGCACTCCATCATCCTTCATGAAATTAGAGAAGATCAAAAAGCAATGAGGGAGGAGCAACAAAGACAAGGAAGAGACATAGAAGAGCTCAAGGACATCATTGGTTCCTCAAGAAGGAAACGCCACCATCACTAAGGTGGACTCATTCCTTGTTCTTATATTCTCTGTTTTTTGTTTTCTATGATAAGTGCTTATCTAAGTTTGTGTCTTATTACATGATCATTATTATTTAGTAACTATGCTTTAAAGTAGTGAATATGAATCCATCACCTCTCTTAAATGAAAACTGTTTTAATTCAAAAGAACAAGAAGTACATGAGTTTCGAATTTATCCTTGAACTTAGTTTAATTATATTGATGTGGTGACAATGCTTCATGTTTTCTGAATGAATGCTTGAACAGCGCATATGTCTTTTGAAGTTGTTGTTTAAGAATGTTAAATATGTTGGCTCTTGAAAGAATGATGACAAGGAGACATGTTATTTGATAATCTGAAAAATCATAAAAATGATTCTTGAAGCAAGAAAAAGCAGCAAAGAATAACGCTTGCAGAAAAAAAAAAGAGAAAACAAAATAGCGAAAAAAATAGAAAGAAAAAGAAAAAGCAAGCAGAAAAAGCCAAAAGCTCTTAAAACCAAGAGGCAAGAGCAAAAAGCCAGTAACCCTTAAAACCAAAAGGCAAGAGGCAAGAGCATCTAAAGGAATAAAATCCTGGCCTAAGCGGCTAAACCAAGCTGTCCCTAACCATGTGCTTGTGGCGTGAAGGTGTCAAGTGAAAACTTGAGACTGAGCGGTTAAAGTCAAGGTCCAAAGCAAAAAAAAGAGTGTGCTTAAGAACCCTGGGCACCTCTAATTGGGGACTTTAGCAAAGCTGAGTCACAATCTGAAAAGGTTCACCCAATTATGTGTCTGTGGCATTTATGTATCCGGTGGTAATACTGGAAAACAAAGTGCTTAGGGCCACGGCCAAGACTCATAAAATAGCTGTGTTCAAGAATCATCATACTGAACTAGGAGAATCAATAACACTATCTGAACTCTGAGTTCCTATAGATGCCAATCATTCTGAACTTCAATGGATAAAGTGAGATGCCAAAACTATTCAAGAGGCAAAAAGCTACAAGTCCCGCTCATTTAATTGGAGCTATGTTTCATTGATAGTTTGGAATTTATAGTATATTCTCTCTTTTTTATCCTATTTGATTTTCAGTTGCTTGGGGACAAGCAACAATTTAAGTTTGGTGTTGTGATGAGCGGATAATTTATACGCTTTTTGGCATTGTTTTTAGTATATTTTTAGTAGAATCTAGTTACTTTTAGGGATGTTTTTATTAGTTTTTATGTTAAATTCACATTTCTAGACTTTACTATGAGTTTGTGTGTTTTTCTGTGATTTCAGATATTTTCTGGCTGAAATTGAGGGACTTGAGCAAAAATCAGATTTAGAGGTTGAAGAAGGACTGCTGATGCTATTGGATTCTGACCTCCCTTCACTCAAAGTGGAATTTCTAGAGTTACAGAACTCAAAATGGCGCGTTTCCAATTTCGTTGGAAAGTAGACATCCAGGGCTTTCCAGCAATGTATAATAGTTCATACTTTGAATGCGTTTAGACAAAGTAAAAGGGCATTGAACGCCAGTTCTACGCTGCTGTCTGGAGTTAAACGCCAGAAACAAGTCACAAACCAGAGTTGAATGCCAGAAATACGTTACAACCTGGCGTTCAACTCCAGAAAGAGCCTCTGCACGTGTAACATTCAAGCTCAGCCCAAGCACACACCAAGTGGGTCCCGGAAGTGGATTTATGCATCAATTACTTACTTCTGTAAACCTAGTAGCTAGTTTATTATAAATAGGACTTTTTACTATTGTATTAGAGATCTTTGGAACATCTTTGGACGTCTGGTTCTTAGATCAAGGGAGATGGCCATTTGGCCATGCCTGGACCTTTCACTTATGTATTTTCAACGGTAGAGTTTCTACACTCCAAAGATTAAGGTGTGGAGCTCTGCTGTTCCTCAAAGATTAATGCAAAGTACTACTGTTTTTCTATTCAATTCAACTTATTCCACTTCTAAGATATTCATTCGCACTTCAACCTGAATTTGATGAACGTGACAATCCTCATCATTCCATATGAACGCGTGCCTGACAACCACTTCCGTTCTACCTTAGATTGAATGAGTATCTCTTAGATCTCTTAATCAGAATCTTCGTGGTGTAAGCTAGAATGATGGCGGCATTCATGAGAATCCGGAAAGTCTAAACCTTGTCTGTGGTATTCCGAGTAGGATTCAGGGATTGAATGACTGTGACGAGCTTCAAACTCGCGAGTACTGGGCGTAATGACAGTCGCAAAAGGAGGGTGAATCCTATTCCAGTATGATCGAGAACCTTAGATGATTAGCCCTGATGTGACAGAGCATTTGGACCATTTTCACAAGAGGATAGGATGCAGCCATTAGCAAGGGTGATGCCTCCAGACGATTAGCCATGCAGTGACAGCGCATCGGACCATTTTCCAGAGAGGATCAAAAGTAGCCGTTGACAACGGTGATGTCCTTAAATAAAGCTAGCCATAGAAAGGAGTAAGACTGATTGGATGAAGACAGCAGGAAAGCAGAGGTTTAGAGGGACGAAAGCATCTCCATGCATTTATCTAAAATTCTCACCAAGGATTTACATAAGTATTTCTATCCCTATTTTATTATTAATATTCGAAAACTCCATAACCATTCTATATCAGCCTGACTGAGATTTACAAGATGACCATAGCTTGTTTCATACCAACAATCTCCGTGGGATCGACCCTTACTCGCGTAAGGTTTATTACTTGGACGACCTAGTACACTTGCTGGTTAGTTGTGCGAAGTTGTGATAAAAAGTTGAGATTACAATTGAGCGTACCATGTTGATGGCGCCATTGATGATCACAATTTCGTGCACCAGGATTCTTGAGAAGACAGCCGCGGGAGGCCAATTTGTCATAGGTAGTCGAATTCTACTCCAACTTTCACTCGCCTACCCTGCAGTCTGTTTATGTTCATCAGAAGCAAGTACCCATTTCCGAAGGGGCTATTCAGAGGGTATTGAACCTTCCACCTAGCCCAGAGGGATGGGACGCCTATCAAGAGGCTTCTTTCAAGCGCCAGACATACTAGTTTGACTAGAATAATGTCCTTGGTGTCATAGCACAACCTGGCAGCAAGTGGATCTACGGACAGCATCGGACTCGACCTAAGAGCATTTAAGCTCCTGCACTCACCTTGGAGGCTCGCGTGTGGGCACAAATTATGTCCCACTATGTCTTTCCAAGCACTCACGAGTCCACCTTCACTGTAGACATGGCTGTCCTCATCTGGTGCATCCTTACAGAGCAGCCCCTTAACTTATCCAGACACATCCGGCAGGCCATGAGACACGTACAGATTGTGGGTAACCTACCCCTCCCCGCCTTAGTGTCGGATCTTGTCTCTGCTGCAGGAGTCTCTTATAGGGCTGGGGATACCAAGAAAATGATCCCAAGAGCTGATCAGTATGTCCCAAACGGGAAGTACATCAGACCCCCAGTACCCTCTGCTAGCCGACATCCCAGCCCATCTTCAGACACTCCTACTACGTCCGCCCTGCTATCACCCACACCTCTTATACCAACCACTACTCAGATGTTCCTTCATATCCTTCAGAGGTTAGACCGACAAGACCGGCAGATGGAGCGAATGGAGCGTCGTGAGAAGAGCTGATACACCTATCTGAAAGAGCTTACTGCTCGTGCTCACCCACCTCTAGAAGAGAAGGATACCCCAGACTCCACTTCACCTGCCAGCACTGGGAGCCATGACGAGCCCGACAGTGGAGGTGATACTACCAGCCCCGCCTTGCTCCTTACTAATGGCATGGAGGACCATGCCAAGCCTTAAGTGTGGGGAGGTCAGTACCTGACTTCCGGAGGTAATTTCTCTCTCTGTTAACACTAATATGTTATTTTTCTTTTGTTAGATAGGATAGATTGCATGATAATAATTGCTTGCATGTATGTTCTGCTTAGTTGAAATAATGAGTTTCCTTTCAAGACCCTATTTTAGAACATTTCACTAATTCAAACTAAAAATTTGTGTTAAACTTGTTTGAAGATTGTATTTGGAACATGGTTTATAGCTAAGAACACACAACCTGTGAGATTTTGAGCTTAATTATACGGTTACATTATTTAACCATGATTTTTATTCTTTTGTATTTTCTTCTCTATAATTGCAATCTATAATTTATCCCATTCTATATGTCCATTGTTTAGTGTATTTATATGCATGCATCTGATTGAGGCTATCATTTGTTATTAGCTCACTTATCCAAAATATCCTACCACTTAATTACCCTTATTTGCCACTTTGAGCCTTTTAATCCCCATTTGTTCTATATTTTACCACATCACTAGCCTTAAGTAGAAAAATAATTTATTATCCCATTTGAATCTTTGGCTAACTTAAGATAGAGGTTGTGTGTCAATTAAGTGTGAGGAATTGTGGAACCTTGGGTTGATGAGAAAGTGTTGAGTTTTATTGACAAGATATTGGGAATTTGGGTGCTACATACTCATGTGAAACCAGAAAAACCATATGCATTGATATGTTGTGTTTGCTTCCATGTTCAACCAAAAAAAAAGAAGAAAAAGAAGAAGAAGAATTTTTAATATTACAACATAAACAAATAAATAAGGGGTAAATTCACCCCAAGGTTAGCTCAATAAAGAGATCATTGCATATGTGATAAAATTAAAGAAAACTTGAATACATGAGTATGTGAAATATACAAAAGTGAGATTATGGGTACCTAGGCATGATTTTAGAATTATATAGAGAGTGTGTGTTAGGTGAGAACTTAAGTTAGTCAAAGATTCACTTTATAGCTCACTTGGCTATACATATATCCTCACCCTTACCTTAGCCCCATTACAACCTTGAGAAGACCTCATGATGTTTGCATTTGTACACTAGATATTTGTTGATTGGTTAGATGAAGAACAAAGTTTTAGAAAGCATGACTAGAGGAGGTTAGAGTGGATTAACCCTATACACCTGAGCGATTAGAGTGCATATACACTTCCAATGAAGGTTCAATGCTTGACTCTATGTTCCCGACTTTCATGAGCTATCTTCTTACAAGATTACTTGTCTCTTATTGTGTGATTTGAATTAGTGGAATCTGATTTTTGTTTGTCTTGGAGTTGTTTACTTTTAACCAAGTAGGTAGAAACATCTTAGCATATAGTTGCGTTCATAGGTTGCATTGCATTGCATGAGTCTTACTTTCCCCCATTCATTCTTTTGGTCTCCTTGAGCTTAGCATGAGGACATGCTAATGTTTAAGTGTGGGGAGATTGATAAACCACTATTTTATGGTTTATCTTATGATAAATTGAGTGGTTTTTTTATCAACTCTTTGCTTACTTATTCATACAATTTGCATGGTTTTACAATTCCTTTCCAATTTTGTTATATGATTGAAAACTTGCTTCCTAAGCCCTTAAATTGTTAATTTTTAATTCTCCTCTATACAATTTAATGTCGTGATCTGTGTGTTAAGTGTTTTCAGGCTTTATAGGGCAGGAATGGCTTAGAGGATGAAAAGGAAGCTTGCAAAATGGAAGGAACACAAGAAACAAAGGAGATGACCAACGAGGAACGATGCGCACGCATGGCTCACGCGTGCGCGTGACTTGGAGCTTTCCACAGCGACGCATGCGCGTACTTGACGCGTAAGTGTGAAAGGCGCAATTGACAGCGACGCGTGCAGAGGCCCATCGACGTGTGTGCATACCTGATGCGTACGTGTGACATGCGCCACGTGTAGAAATCGTAGAAGACGTTGGGGGCAATTTTGGGCTGAGTTTGGACCCAGTTTTTGGCCCAGAAACACAGACTAGAGCCAGGGGACAAGCAGAGACTCAATACACATTCACATTATGCTTAGTTTTTAGTTTTAGTTTTGAATCTTAGAGAGAAAATCACTACTTTCTCTAGCGTTCTTCACATTCATAGATTTCCAGTTTTATGGTTTTGATTTGGATATTGAGAAGAGTTACTACCTCCGTTGAAGTCTTTATTATTCTAGTTTGTTTCCTTATTTCCTTACTCTTTTATCTTCCATTAACCCTGTTCAGATGTTACATATGGATATCTTTGATTCTGGAATTTATTAATGCAAAGAACTATTTTTACCTTTAATTAATTTTCAGTTATTATTTCATTTAATCTATCATGTCTTCTTTTTATTCCCTTTATATGTCTATAAGAATGGCATTCATGTCAATGGAGTAGACTCCTAACTTGACTTTGGAGTTGATTAATAGGAGAACCTTGAGTTGGGATACTCAAGTGTTAATTTTAATTGGAAGTTGTTGGTTGGCTCTCTAGTCTCTAACTCTAATCCTTCCTTAGGAAAGGATTAGGACTTGAGGTTCAGAGTTGGTTTGTTAGTTACTTGACTTTCCTTTATCAGGTAAGGGATGACTAAGTAGAACAACAACCTCTTACTATTACACTTGAAAAAATTCAACAAGGATAGAACTTCCGATTAATCTTCTCCTGCTAAAGGCTTTTTATTTCAATTACATAAACCTCTTGTTAATTTTGCTGCTTTAATTTATAATCATTTATTTTTCCATTCTCCAACTCTAAAATTTCTCGGAAAACTCCTGACCAATAAATTGCACTCTTTTGTCAACTCGTTGGAAGACGACCTGGGATTTCTACTCCCATATTTTATTCTCAAATTGTGACAAATCTTTCTAAATTGATAAGCGGAATTTTCGTCGGTTAAGAACTGTACTTGCAATGTTATTTCTACTATAAATTCTTAATCGGCAATTTTTCGCCCGTCAATGACACAGCCAAGTATCCTGGTTTAGTTGCCTAGTGCAATACAACCTACATTCATTCTCCACTACAACGTTTGTGGAATTTCACTATCTATCCAAGTATTACATACACCAATCCCAAGGACACAATATAATCCTATCAGAGACACATCAAGCTTTAACACAAACTTGACTTGGCTATGTAACTACCTAGACTCGACACACTAAGTGCTTACCCAACTTAGCAAGGAATATCTCACAGGTACATGACACAAAACAGAAATACAACTAAAAAAAATCTGAAATCACTCTTGTCTTTTCTCTAAAATATTTCTCACAGCCTTTTCTTTCAATGGCTTTTTCTCAATGCCTTTCTTTCTTGCCTTTTACCTCTGAATGAATACAAAGAAAGATACAACATTGAAACAGAAATATAAACAGTAAACCATGAAGGAGATGATGATTCACAGCCTTGACTCTATGCGTTGAACCCAACTTCTGAACTCAAAACATTGTTCTTCATCTTGGCAGAGTGCTCTATTTAGTGAAAGTGCAATGCTTCCAAGACTTCAAACTCAGTTTGTGAGGTTTCTCTCTTCTCTTCCTTTCAGGTTCTCTCTCCTTAAACTCAAATGAGAATCATTTTTCTTTTTGTATTTTGCTTGAGCCACAGCTAGGATTTTTTCCTCAAGGTCAACTCCTTGGTCCTTGAACTAACTGTAACCCCTTTTACCTTTTACTTAATTCAGACCACAAAATTAGAGATTTGAAATCTGATTTGAGCTTAACCGAGGAGATGGTGGCAGCAACCAATTGCTTGCTCACTGAGATTTCCAAATCCACACCCTTGAAAATGTGCTTTGACTCCAAGAAATGGTGTAATCCATTGATTCACAGTAGAGAAAATTCAACCACCACTTTCTTCATCTTGCTTAAAATAGTGGTGCAGAGGGAAAGAGGAAATATGAAGCAATTGACTTGCATGCAAATAAAAATAAATTACCTTTAACCTCTGAATTTGCTTAGCATGATTTTGATTAACTTGATTTGACATTAGCTTCCTTGATTAGCTTTTTCTTTCTTCCTCTTTAGTGCTTGAATGGAAAAGTAAAGCTCTCTTTCTCTTCTGACCAACACCCGAAATGAATCCACACTGGGCCATAGCTTAGGGTTACTTTACTTTTGCTTGGTTGGCATTGGGTTTGATTTAGATTTCACTTTGCATTCAGTTGTCTTGAGTGCATTTGGTTTTATAGGTTTGGGCTGCAACAAAAATAGTTTGGGCTTGCACACGAAATTAACATCATCAAACTCACTTGGATTATTAACAAATTTCCATTTCACTCTCACGTGTTGGCTTTAAAGAACCCAAAATTAACTAAAGTAGCCGAAAGATTTTTAAGAAACTAAGCCTTGGGAACTAATTTCTCTCAACTGAGCCTTGGGAACTTATTTCAATCTATAGAGAGACTTAATATGTAATTTTCAAACATGTCTTACACCACCTTTTCGAATCCTGGTGGTTTATTCATGAATACTAACTCTCTATTCAAAAAGGCATTATTAAAATAGAATTGTCTAATTTGTCACTTATATTCTAAAGCAATTGTTAGAATAACCTTTATCCTATTAAGGTTAAAAATTAGAGCAAAGACTTATCATAGTCTATATTCTCAATTTGATGATCGTCTTTAGCAACCAATCTCACTTTATATTTCATGACATCACCATATATTTGGATGCCATTTGATAGCAAAAATATATCTAACATTTGATAATTTAAGTATCACCAACAACAGATACAACAAACTAAGTATTAATGTTATAAAGAACTTGTAATACTATAAGCATTGATTTGTGCTAATAAGGTTATTGTAAGGCCTGATTAATGGTAGAAGGAATATTGTTAACAATACCAACTAAAGAATTTGTAATAGCTGACGAGACTCTTGGCCTGATGATACTTTATTTTAATCTAGTGATCATTGGGTGAGAATTAAAAGAAATTATGGTCTTGGAAGCACTACCAAATTGAATTTCTATCCAAAAAATGCAGGTTACTAGGCATAGAGGACATATCAGAGGAAGATGCATGGTGGAGAGTTATTTGGTTGAGTAGGTGAATTTAGGAAAAGGTCATTTTGAGAAGTTGATTGAAGTAAAATAGTTTGTATCAAGTGTTGATAATAATAGTAGGTTGTAACGAAGACTGATAAATGAAACAAGTGTTGCTTTAGATGATAATTTAGTAGAGTTTTAGAGAGGAAAAATCAAAGTAGTATGGAAAAAATGTTGCTGCTTCACAAGGGGTGTTATAGTAGCCAAAAAACTTTAATTAAGGGAATCTATGTTATCAAACACAACATGTCTAGTAATGATAATTTTTTAAAATTTAATAAGATATTGTTCCATTTATAGTTTGGAGTATATTATAAGAAAACAAAAAGCTGTTAATTAAAAATCCATAAGACAAGAAAAACATGCACAGTCAAATACTTTGGCCTAAGAATAATCTAGTTTATGAGAACCTAAAAATTCACAAGAGTAAGATGCTGAGTGTTGGAGGAGGAAAGCATGTTAATAATGTATGTGGTAGAGAGAAATGCATCCTCCTAATATATTAAAACAAAGGAGGCAATGATAAA
Source organism: Arachis ipaensis (assembly GCF_059453495.1). Lineage (NCBI taxonomy): Eukaryota > Viridiplantae > Streptophyta > Magnoliopsida > Fabales > Fabaceae > Arachis > Arachis ipaensis. The sequence continues at coordinate 86,385,630 of NC_142435.1, forward strand.
TATTGCTAGACTTGTTTCAGTGATATGTCAATGTTTACGCTCAACCCTTCCATTTTGTTAATGTGTATAGGGGCAAGAGAAACTATGAGTTATACCATGAGCCACAAGAAAATGAGTGAGTGTTTTTAAAAGTACTTCTTCTCATGGTCAGTCTAAAAGCCTTTAATCACTACAAAAATTTGTCAAAAACCATCAGATTTACGAAAAAAATTTGACAGTAAAGTATTATTATTGGATAAAATTACACAGTATAAATGTTCTCAATTAAATTTTACCGTCAAATTTTTAATTCAATAATGACTTACAAGAGAGCAATTTTTATTACCAATTATTATGAGATTTTTTTTATGGTAAAGTTAGCGCTATTTTAATCTTTTGACACTTTAATTACGATAAGATTTTTTCCTAAATCCTAGAAAATTCGATGGTAATATAATTTAATAATTATTAAAAAATATTTTTAGTGCTGCTGGTAAGATTTATCCACAAAATAAATTGATGGAAATAGAAAAATTTTATTTATTTTTTTTTTCACAAAATGACTTTATACAACAACGTTATTATAACTTGCTACTTGCTAGTCAGAATTCATATTATCATAATTAATATTCAAATAAGAAATAAAAAAACTAAATATTTTTCATTAAAATAAAAAACTACAATGTAAAATAACAAATATAAAAAAAATTAAGTAATGTCAAACAAATAAAGGAAAAAAATGTTAAACTAGTCAAAATAAAACCCTAATGCCTATGGGTTCTCATGATTGTTGTTATCGTCCACCTAATTGTCTCGCTGTGGCTGTAGTGTGGCTATTGCTATTGGCGCCAGTTTTAGGGCAGATGATGAGAGCCCCCTCCAGCACCTATGCTGCTGCCTGCACACTGATGCGCATAAACGTGTTATGCTACGATTTAGGAAATTGCACGATCGGCAAAATTCCTTCCGGCAAGTGCACCGGTTATCGTCGTCAAGTAAAAACTCACAATAGAGTGAGGTCGAATCCCACAAGGATTGGTTGAGTGAGCAATTCGGATTAGAAGTGTGTTCTAGTTGAGCGGAATCAAGATTTGAGATGAGAATTGCGGAATGTAAAATTGGCGGGAAAAGTAAATGACAAGAAAATTAAATGGCTGAATCTTAAATTGCATGAATTAAAGAGCAGAATGTAAATTGCTGAAATTAAAAGGGAATGGGGATGATTGCAAGAATTGAATTGCAGAATGTAAAGAGAAAGTGGAAATCAGAACTGGGGAATTCATTGGGTTTAGGAGATATTGAAATCTCCGAATCAAAACATGTAAATCTCTTCCTCAACCAATGCATTCATTGAATTTTTCTTGGCAATCTTATATGATTGGATCCCAATTCCTTGGCTCACCAATGCTCTCTAAAAACAAACAAATTCCCAATCCCTTGGTTTAAATGTTCATAAGAAGAGATGATGCTTGATCACTGATTATACCACACAATTTCATGAACCACAATTTGGTAGGATTACATGTCACAATATCCATCCAAACCCCAATCCAATCCACTGTGAGAAAGCTTCTCTAGCATGAATCCTCCATTCCTTTCCCAAGGCTCCGAAGGATTCCAAGTATGAGTAGTCTCTTTCCCAAGACAACTACTCAATGGAATTAGATCGAGAAGCTTTCTAACAAAATTCAAGAGAAAAGATTGAAGAAGAAGATAAACTATTATTGATTCATTGAATTACAATAGAGCTCCCTAACCCAATGAAAGGGGGTTTAGTGAATCATAGCTCTGAATTCAATTACAAAGAAAAAGAATCTAGCTAAAAGTAAAAGTCAAGGGTCCCCTTCTAACTTAACTTCTATCCTATTTATACACTTTCTATATTGAGCTTCAGTTGTGCTTCTTGGGCTTTGAGGCCTCTCCTTGCTTTCCTTTTGCCTTGGGTTTATGATCCATAATCTTGATGAGGTTGTTGATCCAGATCCTGTAACATTTATTGAGCCAACTTAGTGATAATCAAATAATGACACATGACTCAATAAATTGAGATTTCAAACTCATCAATCCTTCAGGCCCAATCCCATAAACCATGATATTCAATTGGGTTTCATACCAAAGTAAGTTTAAGTTAATAATTGTGCTCAAAGACTAACTTAAATCACAATATTTTTGGCCCAGAAACCCTTTTCAAGAGTGGCGTTTAAGTTGTAGTTTAAGCTTAAACTGCAACTTAAACGCCAGACACTTCCAGTGAGGCCATTTGTAGAAGCACGTTTAAGCTTCAGTTAAGGTTAAACTGAAGCTTAAACGTGGAAATGGAAGAAGGTAGCCCTGGAGAGTCATGTAGTCGAACACGTTTAAGCTTCAGTTTAAGGTTAAACTGAAGCTTAAACGTGGAGATAGGAAGGGCAGCCCTGGAGGTCGAACACGTTTAACCTCCAGTTTGAGGTCAAACTGGAGGTTAAACGTGGAAAAGGGTGGAGGCATACTGGAAGTCGAACACGTTTAACCTCCAGTTTGAGGTCAAACTGGAGGTTAAACGTGGAAGCTTGGAATGGTGGCCCTGGAGGTGTCGAACACGTTTAACCTCCAGTTTGGGGTCAAACCGGAGGTTAAACGTGGAGATGGAGAGAGCAACCCTGGAGTGAAAAAAAAACTATCGAACACGTTTAAGCTCCAGTTTGAGTCAAACTGGAGCTTAAACGTGGAATGGCCCCTGGTACTCTTCCTGGTTCTGGCGTTTAACCTCCAGTTTGAGGTCAAACTGGAGGTTAAACGTGGAACTCCTCCCTGGGTGACATACTCATTCTGGCGTTTAACCTCCAGTTTGAGGTCAAACTGGAGGTTAAACGTGGAATGCTCCTTAAGTGAGGCTTTTCATTCTGGCGTTTAACCTCCAGTTTGAGGTCAAACTGGAGGTTAAACTTCAATCCCAGCATTTCTTATCCTTCATGATTTTGGCGTTTAAGCTCCAGTTTAGGCTTAAACTGGAACTTAAACTCCACATGTGATATTCAAGCTTCCTTTATTGATTTTGTTGCTTCCTTGCTTAGCCTCTTCTTCCCTGAAATCATCCAAACAATTGCATCAAAGTCTTGCAAAATTTCATGAGAAATCTTTCATTCATAGCATTTAAGTAATATAACTAAAACTCATGGAATTTGCATCAAAATCATATTGTTTGGATGGTTCATTACTTTGTTCTTCATTTAACCATTTTTGGTTACTTTAAGCTCAAGAAAATGCATAAAACAACTAAAACTAACAGAAACATGCTAGTGAAACTAGCCTATGATGCCTTGGCATCACAACACCAAACTTAATACTTGCTTGTCCCTAAGCAAGTCCTGAGTTATTTGAGAAGAAAGTATGAACAGAAAGTAATTACATTGGCTATATTAGCAAGCATTTGAAGTTCATCAGAAGGGTTCTATGCAGAAAGTTGCAGCATCACTTTTTCATACTTATCAGGTAGGATTATCACTTTTTCATTGCATCCATCAAAAATTGCTATGGCCTCCTGTTATTCTTATGTCTTTGGCACTTTTCTTTTGTTTTTCTTTTCCTTTTCTTAGAGCTTCTTTTGCTCCTTGTTTGCTTAGTGTCATGTGTTGCACAAGCCTTTGGCATTTTCTTTTTCTTATCAGTGCACTACACATATCCACTTTAGGCATTTTAGTTCACATTTCTTCTTGAGACATTGGTGCCCAGCACCTCTTTGTGTGACTAAATGTTTTGTATTGAGGTTGCTCTTGATAATGGACTTTTGGTTGATAATCCCGGGTTAGTTAACCCAAGTTACCAAGTGTTGAAACACTCCTCAGAACCTATTCATCCAAGCATATCCCTAATACATAAACACCACAGGCATTTGTCTCAGAAGTTCAAACCATTGGTGCCTAGCTTATTTTCTCAAATTTTTTTTTTTTTTGCTTTTTGGTTGCCTTTTTCCGTGGCTTTTTCTTTTCCTTTTTCTTTCTTTTTCATGGCCAAAGACATTTATTCATCAAGATCCATAGACAATTTTTACTTCTACATAAAAAATGATAATTCTACACTTCTAATTTTAGTGATGTGACTAAACAATCAAGCATGCATACCACCACTTAATTCTACTTGATTTGTCACTAATTTAGCCAAGTTACTTTTGTTCAAACTTTTCTTTTATTTTTGAAACAGAACAAGCATGGCACGCACTTGTTTAAGAAGGTGAAGTTATATCCAAACATCTAAGCATTCACTTTATTCAAAGCAATTAACAAAAAAAACTACACATTCCAGAAAGATTCAACATTTACAGTTTAAACCAGAACACGCATGCTTTTGTTTAACCATTTTAAAGAATTATCAAGGAATAATACCACCTTGTGAAATTCCTTGTTTTCTCTTTGTTGTCAGGAAACACTTTGATTTCTCCTTCTTCTTCCTAAATGTTGCTTCTTGCTTTAAGGTTCTTGTTTCCTTTCCTGCAAAGAGTAATGAAGTTGCTTGCTCCTCAAGCACTTAAGTGGTTAGCTCAACTATGTGTGGGTAAGTATCGGAATCTTAAGTTGGTGTGTGAACACCAAACTTAGTCTCCCACTTACTTCTCTGTGTTCTTTGAATCCTTGAGTTATCTTGGAATGATGTTGCTACTAAGGGTTTTAAGCATTTCTGTGACTGCTTAGAATAGTTGTTCCTTTCACATAATTCAAAGGTTGTTGTGTTCAGTTGATCTTTATGGTGGAACACCAAACTTAGAGTCACACATTCCCCTTTGACTTATGGAGCCATGAATTCATTGTTTGGTGTGAAACACCAAACTTAATTCTTTGCAATGCACAGAAACTACTTTACCCCTTTTATTGAAACAAATAAAAGAAACAGCAAAAAGGTATTACCTCAGGTTGGGTTGCCTCCCAACAAGCGCTTGTTTAACGTCACTAGCTTGACGGTTGTCCCTTGTTAGGGTGGATTGTAGTGTTTGACGTCCTCTCCTCTCACTATGAAAACGTCCCCTCTTGATTCATTCATGACCTCTAAATGTTCCATAGAAAGAACTTTCTTGATTGTGAACACTTGAGGGAGCTGGGAAGGAATGGTCTTGAGGCCAGGTGGGATTGGCAGATAATGACTTGAGATCACTTTATCTCCCGGAGAAAAACCTTCAGTGGGAATTTTCTTGTTTCTCCATCCTCTTGGCAATCTCTCTATCACTCTTCCCTTTCTCTTGAGGATTTCTTCATTGACCTTTATGTCAGGAGGATCCTTCTGATCTGTTTCCACTGATTCTTGTGGCTCTAACTCTTGCAACTCTTGTTTGCCTTCCAATGACTGTTTTAGAGTCTCAGCTGCTGGATTACTTTCCTCCAAACACGGATGGCTACTATCATCTTTAGGCTTTTCAGATTCTGGTTCAGGCTCAGATGCAGGTTTGAAGACTTTGAAAATGAGCTGTTCATCATGTATTCTCAGAATTAGTTCTCCTTGTTCTACATCTATGAGCGCTCTAGTAGTGGCTAGAAATGGTCTGCCCAGAATGATAGGGTGTAAATAGCTTTCCTCCATGTCCACAATGACAAAGTCTGTGGGGAAATAATAATCCCCTACTTTCACCAGCACATTTTCAACTACCCCTTCAGCTTGCTTCTGAGTTTTGTCAGCCAGTTGTATGATTACATCAGTGGATCTCACCTCGTTCAGTTGTAGCCTCTTCATAAGAGTTAGAGGCATCACATTTATGCTAGCTCCTAGATCACAGAATCCTCTGTCAATTTTTGATTCCCCTATGATGCAAGGGATATGAAAACTTCCTGGGTCCGTTTTCTTAGAGAGTGTGTCCTTCTTGATGAGAGCACTGCATTCTTTGTTCATTGTTACCGTTTGTCCTCCCTTCAAAACTCTTTTCTTGCTTAACAATTCCTTTAAATACTTGATGTGTGTGGGCATTTGATGAAGAATCTCAAGAAAGGGAATATTGACATGCAGAGAATTAAATGTCTCTAGAAACCTTGAATAGGTTTTCCTTTTTTCACCTCCTCCTAACCTCTCAGGAAATGGTGCTTTTGGTTGGTATACTTCCATCATGCCTTTTTGCAGATCCTTGGCTTGCTCAGTTCCACTTTCCTGCTTAACTTCTTCCATATCTTCTTTCAAGATTTCTGGTTCCTGCTGTGAGGACCTGATTCCTCCTTCTTCTGAGACTTCCTTCAATATGGTGATGGCCTTGCACTCTTCCCATCTTACTCTCTTTTGTTCCCCCTTAGGATTCTTTTCTGTGTCACTAGGGAACACTGCAGTTGATTTGGGTGCCTGTTGAGATAGCTCTCCTACTTGAGATTCCAACCTTTTGAGTTTTTCACCATGGTTTCTTAAGGTAGTTCTCACATCATCCCTGAAGCTCTTCAATTCAATTATGTCTTGGCTCATGGTTGCCATCATTCCTTCCATCCGGTTTAATTGATCTTGAAATTGTTGGTTCGGATTAGGTTGGGTATGTTGATTATTTTGGCCATGATATGATGATTGGGGGTAAGTGCTTTGTGTGGCTTGGTATGATCTTTGGTTGGAGTTTTGGTATGTGGAATTGTTTTGTTGGTTGTGGTTGTAAGGTTTGTGGTTTTGTGGTTGGGTTTGTTGGTTTCCCCACCCAAAGTTTGGGTGGTTTCTCCAGCCTGGGTTGTAAGTGTTGGAGGGTGGATCATATGATTGCCTTTGTTGGTTTCCCACATAGTTAACCTCATCCCAATCACCTCCTTCAATGCCTACTTCCTCTTGATCTTGTGTGTGTATTGCAGCCACTTGCTTTGTTTCTAATTGCCTGGTAAGCTCTGCTAGTTGCTTGGCAAACACCTTGTTTTGGGCTAGAATTGTATCAACATGGTTCAGCTCCATGACTCCCTTAGTGTTGTGCCTTTCTGATGCATAGTAGTACTCATTCTCAGCCACTGTCTCGATCACTTCAATGGCTTCTTCCACGGTCTTTTTCTTGTTCAATGAACCTCCTGATGAATGGTCTACAGCCTTCCTTGATTCATAAGAGAGCCCATCATAGAAGATGTGCAATTGCACCCAATCATGGAACATGTTTGGTGGGCATTTCCTTGTCAAGTCCTTGAATCTCTCCCATGCCTCGTAGAGAGTTTCACCATCTTGTTGTCTAAAAGTTTGGACCTCAGATCGAAGCCTATTGACCTTTTGTGGAGGGTAGAAACGTGCCAGAAACTTGCCTTCCACCTCATCCCATGTGGTTAGACTCCCCCTTGGGAATGATTCCAGCCACTTAGCTGCCTTGTCCCTAAGTGAAAATGGGAACAAGAGCAGTTTATAGGCATCTTCCTGGACTCCATTGGACTTCACAGTGTCACAAATTCTCAGGAATTTTGTGAGATGTTGGTTTGGGTCTTCATTAGCACTTCCTCCAAAGGAACAATGATTTTCCACCAATGATATTAGCTGTGGCTTGAGCTCAAAATTGTTGGCCTGAATGGGTGGTTTCTGGATGCTACTACCACAATTCCCAGAGGTTGGGTTTATGTATGAACTAAGAACCCTCCTCTCGGGAATGGCATTATTTCCATCAGCTCTCTCATGGTTGTGAACTTCTCTATCCATATTGAGATCTAGAGCTTCCTCAAAATTGTCCTCAGATTCTCCTTCAGATTCCTCTTCTCCCACTACTCTCTTCCCTCTTGCTTCCCTTCTAAGTCTATGAAGGGTCCTTTCCGGTTCGGTATATGGAGGAGTTGATGTCTCTCCTCTCCTACCTGTCATACAAGAACACAGCTCAAACACAAACAGGTAAAATACTCTTGGTTAATGGAAGAGTATGGTCAGCTCAATTGAGGAATTAATTCAAACAGTTAGTGAGTCAGTGAGTTAGTTGCATGAATTTAAAGGCATAAAGAAGGAAAGCATGTAACCAAGTGCAGAAATTAAAAATTCAACAAGTATTTAGAACAGAATTAACAAAGCAAGAGAAAATTGCTCAATCTAGTTAGCTTCCAATTTGAGAATTGTCAATCGAAAACCAATCCCTGGCAACGGCGCCATAAACTTGATGCGCATAAACGTGTTATGCTACGATTTAGGAAATTGCACGATCGGCAAAATTCCTTCCGGCAAGTGCACCGGTTATCGTCGTCAAGTAAAAACTCACAATAGAGTGAGGTCGAATCCCACAAGGATTGGTTGAGTGAGCAATTCGGATTAGAAGTGTGTTCTAGTTGAGCGGAATCAAGATTTGAGATGAGAATTGCGGAATGTAAAATTGGCGGGAAAAGTAAATGACAAGAAAATTAAATGGCTGAATCTTAAATTGCATGAATTAAAGAGCAGAATGTAAATTGCTGAAATTAAAAGGGAATGGGGATGATTGCAAGAATTGAATTGCAGAATGTAAAGAGAAAGTGGAAATCAGAACTGGGGAATTCATTGGGTTTAGGAGATATTGAAATCTCCGAATCAAAACATGTAAATCTCTTCCTCAACCAATGCATTCATTGAATTTTGCTTGGCAATCTTATATGATTGGATCCCAATTCCTTGGCTCACCAATGCTCTCTAAAAACAAACAAATTCCCAATCCCTTGGTTTAAATGTTCATAAGAAGAGATGATGCTTGATCACTGATTATACCACACAATTTCATGAACCACAATTTGGTAGGATTACATGTCACAATATCCATCCAAACCCCAATCCAATCCACTGTGAGAAAGCTTCTCTAGCATGAATCCTCCATTCCTTTCCCAAGGCTCCGAAGGATTCCAAGTATGAGTAGTCTCTTTCCCAAGACAACTACTCAATGGAATTAGATCGAGAAGCTTTCTAACAAAATTCAAGAGAAAAGATTGAAGAAGAAGATAAACTATTATTGATTCATTGAATTACAATAGAGCTCCCTAACCCAATGAAAGGGGGTTTAGTGAATCATAGCTCTGAATTCAATTACAAAGAAAAAGAATCTAGCTAAAAGTAAAAGTCAAGGGTCCCCTTCTAACTTAACTTCTATCCTATTTATACACTTTCTATATTGAGCTTCAGTTGTGCTTCTTGGGCTTTGAGGCCTCTCCTTGCTTTCCTTTTGCCTTGGGTTTATGATCCATAATCTTGATGAGGTTGTTGATCCAGATCCTGTAACATTTATTGAGCCAACTTAGTGATAATCAAATAATGACACATGACTCAATAAATTGAGATTTCAAACTCATCAATCCTTCAGGCCCAATCCCATAAACCATGATATTCAATTGGGTTTCATACCAAAGTAAGTTTAAGTTAATAATTGTGCTCAAAGACTAACTTAAATCACAATATTTTTGGCCCAGAAACCCTTTTCAAGAGTGGCGTTTAAGTTGTAGTTTAAGCTTAAACTGCAACTTAAACGCCAGACACTTCCAGTGAGGCCATTTGTAGAAGCACGTTTAAGCTTCAGTTAAGGTTAAACTGAAGCTTAAACGTGGAAATGGAAGAAGGTAGCCCTGGAGAGTCATGTAGTCGAACATGTTTAAGCTTCAGTTTAAGGTTAAACTGAAGCTTAAACGTGGAGATAGGAAGGGCAGCCCTGGAGGTCGAACACGTTTAACCTCCAGTTTGAGGTCAAACTGGAGGTTAAACGTGGAAAAGGGTGGAGGCATACTGGAAGTCGAACACGTTTAACCTCCAGTTTGAGGTCAAACTGGAGGTTAAACGTGGAAGCTTGGAATGGTGGCCCTGGAGGTGTCGAACACGTTTAACCTCCAGTTTGGGGTCAAACCGGAGGTTAAACGTGGAGATGGAGAGAGCAACCCTGGAGTAAAAAAAAAACTATCGAACACGTTTAAGCTCCAGTTTGAGTCAAACTGGAGCTTAAACGTGGAATGGCCCCTGGTACTCTTCCTGGTTCTGGCGTTTAACCTCCAGTTTGAGGTCAAACTGGAGGTTAAACGTGGAACTCCTCCCTGGGTGACATACTCATTCTGGCGTTTAACCTCCAGTTTGAGGTCAAACTGGAGGTTAAACGTGGAATGCTCCTTAAGTGAGGCTTTTCATTCTGGCGTTTAACCTCCAGTTTGAGGTCAAACTGGAGGTTAAACTTCAATCCCAGCATTTCTTATCCTTCATGATTTTGGCGTTTAAGCTCCAGTTTAGGCTTAAACTGGAACTTAAACTCCACATGTGATATTCAAGCTTCCTTTATTGATTTTGTTGCTTCCTTGCTTAGCCTCTTCTTCCCTGAAATCATCCAAACAATTGCATCAAAGTCTTGCAAAATTTCATGAGAAATCTTTCATTCATAGCATTTAAGTAATATAACTAAAACTCATGGAATTTGCATCAAAATCATATTGTTTGGATGGTTCATTACTTTGTTCTTCATTTAACCATTTTTGGTTACTTTAAGCTCAAGAAAATGCATAAAACAACTAAAACTAACAGAAACATGCTAGTGAAACTAGCCTATGATGCCTTGGCATCACACACATCTGGTCATAATAGACCATCATCTGCTGCCGCATTTGCTGGATCTATCTCATTTATTGCTTGAGCTCCTACTTTAGAGACTTCGTCTATATATCCTGAGCATCCTTCTTTGTCATGCGTGCGAGGAGTTCATTGTACCTTTTCTTATCTAGATGCAATTGCTGACCTTGATCCTATAACAATTCGAGTTTTTAAAAGTTAAATAATGAGTTATTCATGATTTATTATATTTGTTGATAATTTTATTTAAAAAAAATTATTTTTTTAAAAGTAATTAAATTAAATTTTTTGATATTTTAAGTTTAAAATTTATTAAAATTTTTAAATAATTTCTATTATAATGAGATATTTTAAAAAAGATAAAAGAATTGTTGTTGTTGTTGTTGTTGTTGTTGTTGTTGTTTGCTTCCATTCAAATAGCCAAAAACATTAAATTATCATTATTATATTATTATTTGCTTCCATTCAAATAGCCAAAAACATTAAAGGAGAAAAAGAAAGATAGTCAATGTGGCTTGAATTCATATATATATAACCATGACACCAATTCACCTTCTATCATATTAATCATCATCATCTACTTCATTTGGTTTTAATTTTCATAAGCAGTGAAAAGAAAGTGACCGAGAGTGAGATAGAGGAAACTGTGAAACTCTCCAAGCTTCTGATGAGCGAATATTTTATATGCTTTTTGACATCACTTTCATATAGTTTTTAGTGTGTTTTATTTAGTTTTTATTAAGTTTTTATAGGTTTTAGTATTAATTTCGCATTTTTGGATTTCACTATGAATTTTTGAATTTTTGGGCAATTTCAGGTATTTTCTGACCGAAATTGGGGAGCTAGAGTAGGAATCTGATTCAGAGACAGAGAAAGCACTGCAGATGCTGTCCAGATCTGACTTGTCTGCATTCGGAAGAGCTTTTCTGGAGCTACAGAAGCTCAAATGGAGCGCTCTCAACGGCTATGGAAAGATGACTTCCAGAGCTTTCCAAAAATATATAATAGTTTATACTTTTCTTTGGATTAGAAGGCCCAAAACTGGCATCTAACGCTAGCCTCTTGCCCTCTTCTAGGCGTCCAGTGCCCAAAGAGCAGAGCCCAACGTCGAAAGGCCCAGAGAGGACCCCCTAGCTGGCATTCCACGCCCAAGGAGCCTCATAACACGTGGATCTCACTAAAACTCAACCCAAACACTCACCAAGTGGGTCTCAGAAGTGGATTTTAGCACTAAATAGATTGTTTTACCCTTACTAGTCATCTGTTTAGTATTTAAGGGACCTTATTCATGTAATTCATATCAAACTTAGAGGTTTCAGAACCTTGGGCATCTCCCATTGAGGGAGGTCATCCATGTATGTTCTTCTATTGTTTTTACCTTCAGTATGAGTTCCTAAACCTCCTAGGTTGAGGAGAGGAGCCCTGCTGAGTCCTATGAATTAATAAAACTACTATTTCTTCTTCTTCGATTCGTGTCTGATCTATCTCTAAGATGTATATTCCGATCTTCATCGTGGTGAACAGGACGATCTGACAAATTAGCTCTGTTCATCACATTAAGATGAACGTGCCTGACAAACACCAGCGTCTACTTGGGTTTGTGTGAATAATTGGCTGGAAAGCACGAGCCAACAGCTATGTTTATACATCTCTCAGACGGTTAATCCATGATTTTATTGTGGACTTCTCGAGGCACCAGTTCAGCCATTCTCCAGGGAGATTAGGGTCTTCCTGGTATAGGCTAGATCTAAGAAGCAGCGTTCTCTGATCCGAAAGATTTAACCTTTTCTGTGGAGTTTTGAGTAGGATCGCCAAGAGAATGATAAAGAATGAATGATTGACGGTTTAGAATTTAGAATAAATTCCCGTTGCAAGTATAGTTTCTAAACCAAGCAATCATCCTTTCTTACAAATGTTTTGGTTGTCACAAGTAACAAACCCCTTTGAAATTGATAACCGAAGTATTTAACCTCGGGTTGTCTTCTCAAGGAATTGCAGGGAGGTGTTATTATTGGTTATGAGTCTTGTAAATTGGGGGTTTTGAAAGTAAGGAATAGGTAATTTAAATGACAAGTAAAATAAATTAACAATAATAAAATCTCTTGGCAAGGTATCAGAACTGGAAGTCCTATCCTAGTTATCCTTATCAATTGTGATGAGAATTGGATTTTTCTCCCACTTTGTTAACCTCTAACTATGAAGGTAAGTTAAGTGGATGAATTAATTTTGATTCCTCAGGTCCTAGTCTTTCCTTGGGAAAGGCTAGAGTTATTGGAACTCGAATTAATTCTTGAAGAATTCCAATTTTCAATCAACAATGAGTCTGATAACTCAAGTGTCTCCAATGACTCAACCAAAGCCAAAAGGGAAAATTCTAAATTAAATTAAAAGCATTCATAAATCTGAAACACATCAAATTACGTCTAAACATAAATTCAACTCTAACATGGAAAGGTTCATAAGTCAATTGGGCAACATAAATCAAATACAAATAAAAGTATTAGAGTAAATAAAAGTAGAAAATAAATATTGAAGGAACATAGAACCTGGAATGAAGAGATCATAGCTTAAACATAATAAAAATCCTAAATCCTAATCCTAAGAGAGAGGAGAGAACCTCTCTCTCTAAAAACTACATCTAAAACTAAAAATTATGAATTATAAGCTGGTTATGAATGGATGCATTCCCCCACTTTATAGCCTCTAATCTGTGTGTTCTGGGCTGAAATCTGGGTCAAAAACAGCCCAGAAATCACCCCCAGCGATTTCTGTTACGTTCAGGTCGCGGAAAAGTGACGCGGAAGCGTCGTCCACGCGTTAGCGTGGATTGGGGTTTTGCCAGGTCACGCATCCGCGTGATCAACGCGTTCGCGTCGCCTGGCTTCAAGGCAGCTATGGCAAATTATATATGGTTGCGAAGCCCCGGACGTTAGCTTTCCAATGCAACTAGAATTGCATCATTTGGATATTTGTAGCTCAAGTTATGGTTGTTTGAGTGCCAAGAGGTCAGGCTAAACAGCTTTAGCAGTTCCTTTCATTTCCTGTATTCCTTCCACTTTTGCATGCTTCCTTTCCATCCTCCAAGCCATTCCTGCCCTGTAATATCTGAAAACACTTAACACACATATCAAAGTATCTAATGGTAATAAGAGAGGATTAATATTAGCAAATATAAGGTCAAAGAAGCATGTTTTCAATCATAGCACAAAATCAGGAAGGAAAATATAAAACATGCAAATAGTATTAATAAGTGGGTAAAGATTGATAAAATCCACTCAATTGAGCACAAGATAAACCATAAAATAGTGGTTTATCAACCTCCCCACACTTAAACATTAGCATATCCTCATGCTAAGCTCAAGAGAAGCTATAAAGGTGAAGAGGAATTGTAGAATGCATGAAATGCAACCTATCTATGTGAATGCAACTAAATGTAAAATGCTTCTACCTACTTGGTTAAAAAGTAAATAAATTCTCCAAGAATAAATATGAACTGGATTTCACTAATTCAAATCATAAAAAGGAAGTACAAATAGACTTGTAGAAGAAAATAGCTCATGAAAGCCGGGAACAAAGAATCGAGCATCGAACCCTCACTGGAAGTGTATGCACTCTAATGACTCAAGTGTTTTAGGTTCGATTCTCTCAATTCTCTACTAACCTTGCTTTCTAAGGCTTGCTCTTCATCTAACAATCAATATAAATTTAATGCACAGATACACATATCAAGAAGTCTTTTAAGGGTTGTAATGGGGTTAGGGTCAAGGTAGGATTGTATTTGGCCAAGTGGACAAAAATCTGAATCCTTAATTAACTTAAACTTTCCACCTAACATTAGACAATCCATGTAATCATAATACAACATCTAACTATCCATTAACCATATTTTTGACATATTCATGCATTCTAATTTCAAGTACAGTATATATTCATTGCTTTCATCACTTACTTTGGGGCATTTTGTCCCTTTTTTGCTTAATTGTAATTTTTTTTCTTTTTTTTTCTCACTTCTCTTTATACATATATATATATATATATATATATATATATATATATATATATATATATTGGATGCATATGATTAAATTATTGGATGCATGAATCAAGTCCTAAACATTTCTTTCACATTTTCAGAAAATTCTAACATACTCAATTCTCAAACCAAATGTTTCCAAATTCACTTTCCCACACTTAATTCATGAGCACTCTCACTAGTCTAAGCTAACCAAGGATTCAAATTAAGGACATTATTGTTTTCCGCTTAGAGTTAATGATGTGCTAAAGTAAAGAACAAAGGGGTATAATAGGCTCAACATTGATTTGCAAGGAATAATGAAAGGGTAAGGCCATATGGGTATGTAAGCTCACTGAAACAAAGGCCTTAATCATGTAAGTGTATGCATACATCAAACCATGGAAATATAGAATTAAGCAAGACAAAGATCACAATTTTAGAGAAAAAAACACACACCAAAAATAAAATATTGGTTGGTAAAATGCAACCAATTCAAATAGGCTCAAAAATCTCACAGGTTTTGTATGTTCGAGCTCTAAACCATGTTCCAGTATAATATTTCTTCAAACAAGTGTAACATTAAATTTTATTCAAATTAGTGAAATGCTCTAAAAGTTTTTGAAAAAGAAAATATTTCTTCAACCAAGTGGTAAAATATGCACAAAGTCAAACAGATATGCAATCAAACATGTAAATGCAATAACTAACAAGGAAAATAAACCATTGGTGTTGGGATAGAAGAGTGACTAACCCATGGAGATCGGTATCGACCTCCCCACACTTAAAGATTGCACCGTCCTTGGTGCATGCTGAGATGTACAAGTGGACGGGTTGCTACAACTGACGCTTGTAGATAAAGACGCCTTAGCTGGAGGTCTCTTGGTTCCTCTCCGTGCCTTCTCTTTTCCCTTCTTGGTACCCATGCCTAAGGAAGAAGGAAAAAGGAAGAGTGTGAAATATAGAAAACTAAGACCAGAAGGGAGAAAATTTCAAGTGATAAGGAATGCCAAAGGAAAGATGATAGCCTTACTACATGGTAGCTACAACATGTAGGGAAGACAACAATAAAGATCAAAAAGGGCAATTCAAAATAATTAGATGCAAGAGGGTAAAAACATGAAAATTATAGGCATGAGAAGCATAGCTCAAGCATCAAGTAATAAATGTGCCAAATTAAAGAGCATGTGTAATGATGACAATTGTGAATGATAATCCCAAATACATTGGGTGTGCAAGTTAAAATAGGGTTGAAAATAATGTAATTCAAATGTATATGAGAGCCATAAGTAAATGTCAATTGTCAAATCTATCCTCAGAATAGCCACATGCTCAAATAAAATAAGGTACTATCCAAATAAAATTCCAACACCAACATAAAAATGCATGAAAAAGAATTTAAAAAGAAACCAAAAGGAAAGAATAAATAAATGCATTAAATTAAAGGGATAGAAGAGTAGAGGGGGAGAAGAAAAGAATCTTGATAATGGATGTAAAAAGAAAAAAAAAAGGGAAAGGTAAAAAGTGAGAAAGAATAGAGAAAGAAGAAGAGAGAAGAAAGAAATAATAATAATAGAAAACAAAAATAAGGATTTAGGGAAGAAAAGATAAGATATTTTGGCTGATGTGGATATGTTGTGCGGCGCTGGCGGCGCGGATGCGTGAGTGACGCGGTCGTGTGGTGCGTGATAAGGTCAGGTGACGCAGACGTGTGGGTCACGCGATCGCGTGGCCTGATTTGTGCAATTGGCGCGAGTGCAGCCTCGCGTTCGCGCAACTTTTTGTTCGAAACACTATTTGCCAAATTTTTGGGTGACGCAGTCGCATGGTTGACGTGATCGCGTGGCTGGTCCATTTTTGGAAATGACGCGGACGCGTGGGGCACGCGGTCGCGTGATAGGGCTTGTGCTTCTAGCACGAATCCAGCCACGTTCCAGCCCAACATTCTGCCATACACCCCATTACGTCGATTTTACAGAGCCACGCGTTCGCGTGGGTGACGCGGACGCATGGGAGTCATTTTTCCCATATGACGCGGACGCGTCAGCAACGCGGTCGCGTGGATCAATTTGTGCCAGAGGCACGCCTCCAGCCACGCTCTCGCGTGACTCTCTGTTCACTTTTCTTTTCTTCCTAATGCACTTGTGACGCGGACGCGTCAGCGACGCTGCCGCGTCGCGTGCGTGCTTTCCCTTTTTTTTATGCAAAATGCAGAATGCAGTATGCAGATATTATGAATAATTCCAGGTTCATTGAAATAAAATAAAATTCAAAAACAAACAAAACTAAATAAAATCAGAATTGAAAAAGGAACGATCATACCATGGTGGGTTGTCTCCCACCCAGCACTTTTAGTTAAAGTCCTTAAGTTGGACATTTGATGAGCTTCTTGTTATGGTGGCTTGTGCTTGAACTCATCCAGGAATCTCCATCAATGTTTGTGATTCCAATGGCCTTCGGGATCCCAAACTAGGCGCAGAAAGCCTTCAAGTAAGTTAAAGCAAGTGACAAGGCCCCAAGAGTGTTGATTGCCAGAATGAATTTCGGGGTCCCAAATCTTGCTTTTGTACCCATCTTCTTGTTGATCATCATGATTCCATCCGGGTAGCAAGCAATCTGAATTCTCACTAAAGCGGCCAAACAACTTCCTAGACCCATACAATTTAATATTCTTCCAACCATGATACTTCAGCCGTGAGCTTCCTACCACAATGAACCTAGGATTGTGTTGCCAACCACTAACCATCTCTCTCTTACTCTTAAAGCCACAAAGAGCTCTAAGCTAACCATCTGTCTCAAGTAAACCATATTCAAGTAGAATGAGAAAGCTAAGGGATATGAATTTTACCCACTTGAATGTTGTGAAGGATGATGGCAACTTAGGTGGAAGGGGTTCTAACAACTTTGGCAAGGGAATTTCAAGCTCCAATCCCGTGTGTTCTTTCTTGATAGCTTCCACCTCTTTGTAAGCTTCTTCAATTTCAACCTCTTCCTCTTGGTAGCTTTCTTCCAATTCGATCTCTTCTTCATTGTTCACCAAAGGTATGGGAGGTTGTTCTTCTTCTTCTTTAATCTCCATGTCAAGTCCAATGGGAGAGGATTTAATTGTAGATAAGAATTCATCAATGATTGAATCCATCTCTTGATCATCCCCTTCAAAGTCTTCAACCATGATATGCCTTGGAGGTTGTACACCCTCCTCAACAACAAATTCAAACTCCTTAGAAGGGGGCTCTATGACTGGGCTTTCCCATGGACGTTCTCCATCTCCTAAGTCTTCGACCACTTATTCCTCTTGAACGATTGCGGCTTCCTCCAATTGTTCCAATACAAATTCATGCTGCTCACTGTCCACCAGAGTTTCTAGTGTCTCCTTCATGCTACGTTCTTCATTAGATTCTCCACATGAAGCCATGGGGGTTCCTTGAGTATCCGAACGTCAGGAAGCTAATTGATTTATTGCTTGTTCCAGTTGATGAAGGGTTGCATGAAATTGATCTACTGTTTTCTTGAGACGAGCCTGTGGTTCTTGGGTCGATGAAAATGGACATGGTGCATATGGAAGTGGTGGTTCTTGGGGGTAATTGGGTTGGAATTGGGGTGGATAAGGTTTAGGGTTATATGGAGGTGAATAGTTGTGGGTGGCTTGTGAGTATGGTGGTTCAAAGCTATGTTGAGGAGGTGGTTCATTGGCATATGATGGAGCTTGTTGGTAATTACAAGGGGGTCCACCCTATCTATCATCTTGGTATGCACCTCGGAATGGTTTCTGACTATAGTAATTTGGTGGGTGATGGTTGTCACGAAAGGGTCCACCATTACTATTGTTCTGACATGCATTATTGAATGGTCGTCGTCCATGATAGTTTGGAATGTGTTGTTGCCTAAAGGGTTGATCAGATCCTCGTGGCTCCTTCCATCTCTGGTTGTTCTGACCTTGATGCATGTTCTTGTTATAGCTTCCATTCCTTTCAACATTATTAGAAGCAAACTCAAAGCGACGGGGGTGAGAACTCATAGTAACTAATAAAAATTAAAATAAAAACGAAAATAAATAAACAAACAAAATAAAATATTTACGATAACCAATTGATGAGATATTTTGATGAGAAACGAATTTCTACCAAAACACCCAAAACTAACCGGCAAGTGTACCGGGTCGTATCAAGTAATAAAAACTCACGGAAGTGAGGTCGATCCCACAGGGATTGAAGGATTGAGCAACTTTAGTTTAGTGGTTGATTTAGTCAAGCGAATCAAGTGTTGGTTGGGTGATTTGTGATTTGCAGAATGTAAATTGCATGAAATTAAAGAGAGCGGGAAAGTAAATTGCTGAAACTTAAAGGACAAGAAATTAAATGACAGAAACTTAAAGTGCAAGAAATGTAAATCGCAGAATCTTAAAGTGCAAGAAATGTAAATTGCTTGAAAAGTAAAGGGGATTGGGATGAGGATTTGCAGAATTTAAACAAGGGAAAACTAAATTGCATCAAACAGAAGAGGAAAAGGGAGTTGGGATTGAACCGGATCTTATAACAGCAAAGTAAATGAACAATGAAAGCATTAAACAGAGAATTGAAATGAGAATTTAGATCTCAGGACCCAGAGACTAGAAAACCAAGTCTAGATCTCAATGCCTTCCTAGATCCAACAAGAACAATAGCAAGGAAATTGTAAATTGCAAAGAGAATAGATGAAGTAAGTAACAGAAACGGAATTTCAATTAAGCAGTAAATAAACAGAGAGATCCAAGATTGAGATTGAAACAGAATTTCTTCAATTCTCCAATCCAAGATCCAAGACAAAAGTAAAATGAAATTGAAAGCAAATGAAAACAAGAAATTAAAGTTCACTCAGTGACAAAAGCTTCCCAAAAACTCTTATGAAAATTCTAAAAGGAAAGCTCTAAAAGAAAACTCTCCCGGAAAAGCTCTCTAAACAAATTGAATTCTATCCTATTTATACACTTTCCAAAATGATCTTCAAGCCTTGAGTTGGGCCTTTGTTCTTGGTGGAATTGGGTTGAAAGAGGCCTTGGTTGATTGCTCTTGAAGATTGAAGAAGAACCGAAGTGAACCAATTGAACCGGAAATGGAGTTAGCCAACGTTGGTCTTCAACGTTAGGGTCAAAGTTAGGGGTCTAACTTTGACCCTAACTTTTCATATCAGCAAACCACATTCTTCTGGTTTAGACGTTGGCGCCAACGTTAGGGGTCTAACTTTGACCCTAACGTTGGCCTTGCTTGGTGTGATTGGTGCCAACGTTAGCCTCCACGTTAGGGGGCTAACGTTGGCGCAAACGTTGCCTACTCCCCCATTGTGATTTAAGTGCCAACGTTAGCCTCCAAGTTAGGGGGCTAACGTTGGCGCAAACGTTGGTAGCCCAGGGAGAAACTCTCAAGTTCCAACGTTAGCCTCCAAGTTAGGGGGCTAACGTTGGAGCTAACGTTGGCTACTTCCAAAGAGTGATTCATATGCCCAACGTTAGCCTCCAAGTTAGGGGGCTAACGTTGGGGCTAACTTCATGCAACCCGGTTCAATTTTCACTTATTCCATTGTCCTCTCTTCACTCCTAGCCATTCCTCTTTGCTTCAACCTTTCTCCAAGCCTTCTTCACCTATCATTGATCAACCAAACTAATCAAAGTTTTGCTCAAAATCATGAGGTATTCAATCTTCCACAATATGCAACAAATATAGTTCAAAACCTCATGAAATGGCATGAATTCACATATGGTTGGTTCAATCAAGGGAAACATGAAAATCTACTCAATTAGCTTGCTTGTAGCTTAAGAAAGTGCATAATTCTAATGAAAACAAAAGAAAAAGACTAGCTAAAATGGGCTAAGATGACTTGTCATCACAACACCAAACTTACAGCTTGCTTGTCCCCAAGCAAGAAATAGATTTATGCTCCAAGGTTCTTTCAATTAAGATGGATTGAGGAACACTTGTAAAGTGCAGTGAGTGAAGTGATCAAGTATCAGTGGGATAAATTCTAAATCATATGCTTATGCAAGGGTTTCAGTGCTCACTAGTCCTTACATATTGGGAGTCGTAGGTCTTAGGATTTTCATCCAAATGGTACCATGGAGATCTCTTTATGTGTAATCACCTTGAAGCAGCTTATAGTTTCTGTGCCTTGGTCTCGACTCTAAGTATCATGTCTCAAAGCGGCTCTTTAGATAAGCTTTCAATCAATACTCCTAAACCAGTTGGTTTTAAGGTATTAGGTGTTAAAGCACCCCTAAGGATTTACTTGCTCAAGCCTCTTTCCTTGACACACTTCAACCACAAGCATTTTACTAGGCTAACAACTCTTTGAGTCATTGTTTCTTCTTTCTTTTCTGCCTAGTAATTGATGCTCAGAGCCTTGGACCATGTTCTTTTTGTTTTTGTATTTTCTTTTCTTTCTTTTGTTTTGTTTGCTGCTTCTTGGATCAATAGATTTTTGAGAATCTCCACAATACTTCTTTGAACTTCATGTCCCGCCTATGAGCTCCCATGCAAGTTTTCACAAGCATGCAACCTCAGTACAAAATCGTATAACCAGAACCACCACTTCTCCTAATCTTTTGCTTGCCTCAAAATTGTTTAATTCCTCAATCCTTCTTTTCAAAGAACTTTCATGTGATGCATTTCTTGGAAATTGAGTGCAAACAAGTTTTGAAGATAAGAATGTTGTGAATGATCAAACATCTTGCTTATTGAATTATAAAGAAAGAAATTATACTATGTATGCAGGCAGGGGTAAATAGAAAAGAAACTATACTATGCAGACAGGCAGGGTAGATCAGGATACAATCCAACTCTCAATCACAGCAATATTTAATGCAAAACAATGACTTAACAATACAACCTGTTGAAGTTTACTTTCTTTCCTTCTTCTCATCATCATCATTGCTGGCCTTCATGTTCATCTTTTGTTTCTTTGGTTGATGATGCTTAATCCTTCCAACAGTTTGTATGGACCTCTGCAATGATATTGAAAGTTGCTTGTTCCCCAAGCACTTGAAAAATGGTTAGCTTGCATGATTTATTTGTGGCTTTTGTACTTACTTTGGTGTGGGCACACCAAACTTAGTACCTTGCCAATGCATTAGATTAACCATGTGTAAAACTCTTTTTCTTTTTCAAAAATGACAAAACTGAAAACTAGGAAACAGCAGAATAGTTAACTAGTTTATACAACATGCTTGAAGCCAGCATTATGCAGAAATTGAGAATGTGTTTTATGATGGGATTTTGGTGAAACACCAAACTTAGAATCTTTCATTCTCCCTTAGATTGTTTTGGTGTGCAACACCAAACTTAGCTTCTTGCAATATAGATAAAACTAATTAACCTTTTTATTAAAATAGCTATGAAAAGAAAACTACCTCAGGTTGGGTTGCCTCCCAACAAAGCGCTTCTTTATTGTCACTAGCTTGACATCCTTCATTCTTTGATCATGGAGGCTGAAAATCATAGTGCCTCAGCTTTTCTCCTCTCACTATGGACTTCCTTACTGTCTCCTCCATTTCTTGGTGCCCTTCTTCAGAAATTCCAGAGATGGAGAACTCTCTCTTAGTTCATGTCATACAACCAAAACAGCAAAGATGCACAGAGCATTCTGTAGCTTGAGTGCAGTGGGGGTTAGTAGAGACAAAGTCTCAAACAGTTAGTGTGCAAGTCAAAAATTAAAGAAACAGAAAAGAAAAAAAATGCTTGATCTAGATCACCACCTCACTTAATCATTGTCAATCTATTCAATCCCCGGCAACGGCGCCAAAAACTTGATGAGATATTTTGATGAGAAACGAATTTCTACCAAAACACCCAAAACTAACCGGCAAGTGTACCGGGTCGTATCAAGTAATAAAAACTCACGGAAGTGAGGTCGATCCCACAGGGATTGAAGGATTGAGCAACTTTAGTTTAGTGGTTGATTTAGTCAAGCGAATCAAGTGTTGGTTGGGTGATTTGTGATTTGCAGAATGTAAATTGCATGAAATTAAAGAGAGCGGGAAAGTAAATTGCTGAAACTTAAAGGACAAGAAATTAAATGACAGAAACTTAAAGTGCAAGAAATGTAAATCGCAGAATCTTAAAGTGCAAGAAATGTAAATTGCTTGAAAAGTAAAGGGGATTGGGATGAGGATTTGCAGAATTTAAACAAGGGAAAACTAAATTGCATCAAACAGAAGAGGAAAAGGGAGTTGGGATTGAACCGGATCTTATAACAGCAAAGTAAATGAACAATGAAAGCATTAAACAGAGAATTGAAATGAGAATTTAGATCTCAGGACCCAGAGACTAGAAAACCAAGTCTAGATCTCAATGCCTTCCTAGATCCAACAAGAACAATAGCAAGGAAATTGTAAATTGCAAAGAGAATAGATGAAGTAAGTAACAGAAACGGAATTTCAATTAAGCAGTAAATAAACAGAGAGATCCAAGATTGAGATTGAAACAGAATTTCTTCAATTCTCCAATCCAAGATCCAAGACAAAAGTAAAATGAAATTGAAAGCAAATGAAAACAAGAAATTAAAGTTCACTCAGTGACAAAAGCTTCCCAAAAACTCTTATGAAAATTCTAAAAGGAAAGCTCTAAAAGAAAACTCTCCCGGAAAAGCTCTCTAAACAAATTGAATTCTATCCTATTTATACACTTTCCAAAATGATCTTCAAGCCTTGAGTTGGGCCTTTGTTCTTGGTGGAATTGGGTTGAAAGAGGCCTTGGTTGATTGCTCTTGAAGATTGAAGAAGAACCGAAGTGAACCAATTGAACCGGAAATGGAGTTAGCCAACGTTGGTCTTCAACGTTAGGGTCAAAGTTAGGGGTCTAACTTTGACCCTAACTTTTCATATCAGCAAACCACATTCTTCTGGTTTAGACGTTGGCGCCAACGTTAGGGGTCTAACTTTGACCCTAACGTTGGCCTTGCTTGGTGTGATTGGTGCCAACGTTAGCCTCCACGTTAGGGGGCTAACGTTGGCGCAAACGTTGCCTACTCCCCCATTGTGATTTAAGTGCCAACGTTAGCCTCCAAGTTAGGGGGCTAACGTTGGCGCAAACGTTGGTAGCCCAGGGAGAAACTCTCAAGTTCCAACGTTAGCCTCCAAGTTAGGGGGCTAACGTTGGAGCTAACGTTGGCTACTTCCAAAGAGTGATTCATATGCCCAACGTTAGCCTCCAAGTTAGGGGGCTAACGTTGGGGCTAACTTCATGCAACCCGGTTCAATTTTCACTTATTCCATTGTCCTCTCTTCACTCCTAGCCATTCCTCTTTGCTTCAACCTTTCTCCAAGCCTTCTTCACCTATCATTGATCAACCAAACTAATCAAAGTTTTGCTCAAAATCATGAGGTATTCAATCTTCCACAATATGCAACAAATATAGTTCAAAACCTCATGAAATGGCATGAATTCACATATGGTTGGTTCAATCAAGGGAAACATGAAAATCTACTCAATTAGCTTGCTTGTAGCTTAAGAAAGTGCATAATTCTAATGAAAACAAAAGAAAAAGACTAGCTAAAATGGGCTAAGATGACTTGTCATCACCAATAATAAGGCACACGTTTGCAATTTCCCGGCAACGGCGCCATTTTGAAGAACGAATGATTGACGGTTTAGAATTCAGAATAAATTCCCGTTGCAAGTATAGTTTCTAAACCAAGCAATCATCCTTTCTTACAAACGTTTTGGTTGTCACAAGTAACAAACCCCTTTGAAATTGATAACCGAAGTATTTAACCTCGGGTCGTCTTCTCAAGGAATTGCAGGGAGGTGTTCTTATTATAGGTTATGAATCTTGTAAATAGGGGGTTTTGAAAGTAAGGAATAGGTAATTTAAATGATAAGTAAAATAAATTAACAATAATAAAATCTCTTGGCAAGGTATCAGAACTGGAAGTCCTATCCTAGTTATCCTTATCAATTATGATGAGAATTGGATTTTTCTCCCACTTTGTTAACCTCTAACTATGAAGGTAAGTTAAGTAGATGAATTAATTTTGATTCCTCAGGTCCTAGTCTTTCCTTGGGAAAGGCTAGAGTTATTGGAACTCGAATTAAATCTTGAAGAATTCCAATTTTCAATCAACAATGAGTCTGATAACTCAAGTGTCTCCAATGACTCAACCAAAGCCAAAAGGGAAAATTCTAAATTAAATTAAAAGCATTCATAAATCTGAAACACATCAAATTACGTCTAAACATAAATTCAACTCTAACATGGAAAAGTTCATAAGTCAATTGGGCAACATAAATCAAATACAAATAAAAGTATTAGAGTAAATAAAAGTAGAAAATAAATATTGAAGGCACATAGAACCTGAAATGAAGAGATCATAGCTTAAACATAATAAAAATCCTAAATCCTAATCCTAAGAGAGAGGAGAGAACCTCTCTCTCTAAAAACTACATCTAAAATTAAAAATTATGAATTATGAGCTGGTTATGAATGGATGCATTCCCCCACTTTATAGCCTCTAATCTGTGTGTTCTAGGCTGAAAACTGGGTCAAAAATAGCCCAGAAATCACCCCCAGCGATTTCTGTTACGTTCAGGTCGCGGGAAGGTGACGCGGAAGCGTCGTCCACGCGTTAGCATGGATTGGGGTTTTGCCAGGTCACGCGTCCACGTGATCCACGCGTTCGCATTCCTTTGTTTCTTTAACTGTTGCTCGTGAGTTGGGACTAGATTTCTCTGAGTTGAACTTTGATCTGATTATCCATACACCTGCATCCCAAAATGCTTTGACTAGTTTAGTGTGCCTGCAAGTACCATTCACTATTAGGAACAGAACTTTTATACATGATCTAATCTGTTTGCCTCTATGTGTTTTAGAAGTTATTCTAGGGTTAGATTGGTTATCTAAGTATCATGTTTTCCTTGATTGCTATGAAAGAACTGTTATTATTCCGTCTGATAGTTTAGATATTAAACCATTTCTGTCTCATACTTTATATCGGAATTCTGTAAGAGTTGCATTAGATGGGAGTGATTGTGAGGGGTACGTTCTGTTAGCGGCTAGCTCGAATGATAGTGAACTAAGCTTAGAACGAATCCAAGTGGTGAAGGAATTTCCTGATATTTTCCCAGACGACATACCTGAGTTTCCTCTTCAGCGAGAGATAGAATTCAGCATTGAACTTGTACCGGGAACCGGACCGATTTCCATAGCACCGTACCGGATGTCACCACTAGAACTTGCAGAGTTGAAGAAGCAGTTGCATGAGCTACTTGGAAAAAAATTTATTCGTCCCAGCACATCAACTTGGGGAGCTTCGGTGTTGCTAGTAAAGAAGAAGGATGGTGGAATGTGACTTTGTGTAGATTACTGATGAGCGGATAATTTATACGCTTTTTGGCATTGTTTTTAGTATGTTTTTAGTAGGATCTAGTTACTTTTAGGGATGTTTTCATTAGTTTTTATGTTAAATTCACATTTCTGGACTTTACTATGAGTTTGTGTGTTTTTCTGTGATTTCAGGTATTTTCTGGCTGAAATTGAGGGACTTGAGCAGAAATCAGATTCAGAGGTTGAAGAAGGACTGCTGATGTTGTTGGATTCTGACCTCCCTGCACTCAAAGTGGATTTTCTGGAGCTACAGAACTCAAAATGGCGCACTTTCAATTGCGTTGGAAAGTAGACATCCAGGGCTTTCCAGAAATATATAATAATCCATACTTTGGCCAAGAATAGACGACGTAAACTGGCGTTCAACGCCAGCTCTCTGACCAAATCTGGCGTCCAGCGCCAGAAAAGGATCCAAAACCAGAGTTGAACGCCCAAACTAGCACAAAAACTGGCGTTCAACTCCACAAATGGCCTCTGCACGTGCAACACTCAGGCTCAGCCCAAACACACACCAAGTGGGCCCAGGAAGTGGATTTATACATCAATTACTTACTCATGTAAACCCTAGTAGCTAGTTTATTATAAATAGGACCTTTTACTATTGTATTAGGTATCTTTTGATCACCTTAGGATCTTAGGAACATCTTTGAATGCATAGTTCTTAGACCATGGGGGCTGGCCATCTCGGCCATGCCTGGACCTTCACTTATGTATTTTTAACGGTAGAGTTTTTACACTCCATAGATTAAGGTGTGGAGCTCTGCTGTTCCTCAAAGATTAATGCAAAGTACTATTGTTTTCTATTCAACTCATCCTATTTCACTTCTAAGATATCCATTCGCACCCAAGAACGTGATGAAGGTGATGATTATGTGTGACGCTCATCACCATTCTCCCCTATGAACACGTGCCTGACAAACACCTCCGTTCTACATGAAATAAGCTAGAATGAATATCTCTTAGATCTCCCAACCAAAATCTTCGTGGCGTAAGCTAGAACGATGGCGGCATTCAAGAAAATCCGAAAGGTCTAAACCTTGTCTGTGGTATTCTGAGTAGGATTCAATGATTGAATGACTGTGACGAGCTCCTAACTCGCGATTGCAGGGCGTTAGTGACAGACGCAAAAGGATAGTAAATCCTATTCCAGCATGATCGAGAACCGACAGATGAATAGCCGTGCCGTGACCGGGTGCGTGAGCATATTATTCACTGAGAGGATAAGATGAAGCCATTGGCAAAGGTGATGCCTCCAGACGATTAGCCGTGCCGTGACAGGGCATTGGATCATTTTCCCGAGAGATAACCGAAAGTAGCCATTGACAGTAGTGATGTATCACATAAAGCCAGCCATGGAAAGGAGTAAGACTGATTGGATGAAGATAGCAGGAAAGCAGAGGTTCAGAGGAACGAAAAGCATCTCCATTCGCTTATCTGAAATTCCTACCAATGATTTACATAAGTATCTCTATCCCTATTCTATTATTTATTATTCGAAAACCCCATAATTATTTTATATCCGCCTGACTGAGATTTACAAGGTGACCATAGCTTGCTTCATACCAACAATCTCTGTGGGATTCGACCCTTACTCACGTAAGGTATTACTTGGACGACCCAGTGCACTTGCTGGTTAGTTGTATCGAAGTTGTGAACCATGGTATCGGCACCATGTTCTTGGTGCCATTGCCAGGGAAAGAAAGAGCCATGAATTTTACATAATTAAAGTGTAATCACGATTACGCGTACCAAGTTGCTCACGTTGCCAGGGATTGTTCGAGCCTAGACATCACAATTTCGTGCACCAAGTTTTTGGCGCCGTTGCCGGGGATTGTTCGAGTTTTCGGCAAGCTTTTGGTCCGGTAACATCAGTGCCAAGTTTGGATCCGGCAACAGCACCAAGTTTTTGGCGCCGTTGCCGGGGATTGTTTGAGTTTGGACAACTGACGGTTCATCTTGTTGCTCAGATTAGGTAATTTTATTTTTATTTTATTTTCAAAAATTTTTCAAAAATATTTCTAAAATTTTCTCATCTGTTTTCGAAAAAAAAATTTTGTTTTCAAAAATTTTATTCAAAATTTTTAAGAATGAATTCTAGTGTTTCATGAAGCATGTTGAAGCCTGGCTGGCTGTAAAGCCATGTCTAAATTTATTTGGACTGAGGCTTGCAATCTGTTATCAAGATCAATATACTCTGATGTTAAATGCTGAAGCTTGGCTGGCCATTGGCCATGTCTAGTGTTTTGGACCGAAGCTTTCATTGAAAGCTTGGCTGGCTAGTGAGCCATGTCTAATTCCTGGACTGAAGCTTTAGACTAAGAATGCTAGATTTCTGGAATTTATATTAAAAATTTTGGAATCCTTATTTTTGTTTTTCAATTAATTTTTGAAAAAAATCAAAAAAAAATTTAGAAAATCATACAAATCAAAAATATTTTTCTGTTTCTTGTTTGAGTCTTGAGTCACATTATAAGTTTGGTGTCATTTGCATGTGCATCTTGCATTTTTCGAAAATTCTCATGCATTCATGGTGTTCTTCATGATCTTCAAGTTGTTCTTGGTAAGTCTTCTTGTTTGATCTTGATGATTTTTTGTTTTGTGTCTTTTCATGTTTATCATATGCATTCTTGAATTCTTAGTGTCTAAGCATTAAAGAATTCTAAGTTTGGTGTCTTGCATGTTTTCTTTGCATTAAAAATTTTTCAAAATTGTGTCTATGATGTTCATCTTGACATTCATAGTGTTCTTGGTGATCATCTTGACATTCATAGCATTCTTGCATTCATCACATGTTTTGATCTAAAAATTTCATGCATTGCATTATTTTCATGTTTTTCATAAAAATTCAAAAAAAAAAATCAAAAAAATATCTTTCCCTTTTTCTCTCATCAAATTCGAAAATTTGGATTGACTTTTTCAAAAATTTTTAAAATCAAATTGTTTCTCATGAGTCAAATCAAATTTTCAATTTGAAAATCTTATCTTTTTCAAAATCTTTTTCAAAAATAAAATCTTTTTCAAAATTCTTAGTTATTTTCGAAAATTCCTAAAATATTTTTCAAAAATCTTTTTCTTATTTTTATACCAAATTTTCGAAAATAACAATAACAATTAATGTTTTGATTAAAAAATTTCAAGTTTGTTACTTGCTTGTTAAGAAAGATTCAAACTTTAAGTTCTAGAATCATATCTTGTGATTTCTTATGAATCAAGTCATTAATTGTGATTTTAAAAATCAAATCTTTTTCAAAAACTAATTCCTATCATATCTTTTCAAAAATATCTTCTTATCTTATCTTTTTCAAAAATATCTTTTCAAAATATATTCTCTAACTTCCTAACTTCTCATCTTTTCAAAATTGATTTCCAAAATTTGTTTCAACCAACTAACTAACTTTTTGTTTGTTTCTTAACTTTTTCAAAACCACCTAACTAACTCTCTCTCTCATTTTCGAAAATATCTCCCCCCTTTTTCAAAATTTCTTTTTAATTTATTAATTATTTTAATTTTTAAATCTTAATTTTCGAAAATTACTAACATTTTTCAAAAACTATTTTCAAAAATCACTAACTCTTTTTCAAAATAATTTTCGAAAATTATCCCCCTCCCATCTTATTCTATTTATTCATTCATATCCTAACATCTCATCTCACATCTCTTCCATCCTCACAGTTGTGTTTCTTCCATTATATTACATTCTTTGTCTCCCCCTCTTCTCCTACTCACACAGGGATCCCTATACTGTGGTATAAAGGATCTCCATTATTATTATTATTTTTCTGTGCCTTCTTCTTTGTCATATGAGCAGGAGCAAGGATAAGAACATTCTTGCGGAAGCAGATCCAGAACCTGAAGGGACTCTGAAGAGAAAATTAAGAGAAGCTAAAATACAACAATCCAGAGATAACCTTTCAGAAATTTTCGAACAGGAAAAGGAGATGGCAGCCGAAAATAATAATAATGTAAGGAAGATGCTTGGTGACTTTACTGCACCTAATTCCAATTTACATGGAAGAAGCATCTCCATTCCTGCCATTGGAGCAAACAACTTTGAGCTGAAACCTCAACTAGTTTCTCTGATGCAGCAGAACTGCAAGTTTCATGGACTTCCATCTGAAGATCCTTTTCAGTTCTTAACTGAATTCTTGCAGATATGTGATACTGCTAAGACTAATGGAGTAGATCCTGAAGTCTACAGGCTCATGCTTTTCCCTTTTGCTGTAAGAGACAGAGCTAGATTATGGTTGGATTCTCAACCCAAAGACAGCCTGAACTCTTGGGATAAGCTGGTCACGGCTTTCTTAGCGAAGTACTTTCCTCCTCAAAAGCTGAGCAAGCTTAGAGCTGATGTTCAAACCTTCAGACAGAAAGAAGGTGAATCCCTCTATGAAGCTTGGGAAAGATACAAACAGTTGACCAAAAAGTGTCCCTCTGACATGCTTTCAGAATGGACCATCCTGGATATATTCTATGATGGTTTATCTGAGCTATCAAAGATGTCACTGGACACTTCTGCAGGTAGATCTATTCACCTAAAGAAAACGCCTGCAGAAGCTCAAGAACTCATTGACATGGTTGCTAATAACCAGTTCATATACACTTCTGAAAGGAATCCTGTGAATAATGGGACGCCTATGAAGAAGGGAGTTCTTGAAGTTGATACTCTGAATGCCATATTGGCTCAGAATAAAATATTGACTCAGCAAGTCAATATGATCTCTCAGAGTCTGCATGGAATGCAAGCTGCATCCAACAGTACTCAAGAGGCATCTTCTAAAGAAGAAGCTTATGATCCTGAGAACCCTGCAATAGCAGAGGTAAATTACTTAGGTGAACCTTATGGAAACACCTATAACTCAACATGGAGAAATCATCCAAATTTCTCATGGAAGGATCAAAAGCCCCAACAAGGCTTTAATAATGGTGGAAGAAACAGGTTTAGCAATAGCAAGCCTTTTCCATCATCAACTCAGCAACAGACAGAGAACTCTGAACAAAATGCTTCTAATTTAGCAAACCTAGTCTCTGATCTATCTAAGGCCACTGTAAGTTTCATGAATGAAACAAGGTCTTCCATTAGAAATCTGGAAGCACAAGTGGGCCAGCTGAGTAAAAGGATCACTGAAATCCCTCCAAGTACTCTCCCAAGCAATACAGAAGAGAATCCAAAAGGAGAGTGCAAGGCCATTGACATAAGCGCCATTGCCGAACCTGTGAGGAGAGGAGAGGACGTGAATCCCAAGGAGGAAGACCTCCTGGGACGTCCAGTGATCAATAAGGAGCTTCCCTCTGAGGAATCAAAGGACTCTGAGGCTCACCTAGAGACCATAGAGATTCCATTGAACCTCCTTATGCCCTTCATGAGCTCTGATGAGTATTCCTCTTCTGAAGAGAATGAGGATGTTACTGAAGAGCAAACTGCCAAGTTTCTTGGTGCAATCATAAAGCTAAATGCCAAATTATTTGGCATTGATACTTGGGAAGTTGAACCTCCCTTGTTCATCAATGAACTAAGTGATCTGGATCAACTGACATTGCCTCAGAAGAGACAGGATCCCGGAAAGTTCATAATACCCTGTACCATAGGCACTATGATCTTTAAAGCTCTGTGTGACCTTGGTTCAGGAATAAACCTCATGCCCCTCTCTGTAATAGAGAAACTGGGAATCTATGGGGTACAAGCTGCTAAAATCTCACTAGAGATGGCAGACATCTCAAGAAAACAGGCTTATGGACAAGTAGAGGACGTGTTAGTAAAGGTTGAAGGCCTTTACATCCCTGCTGATTTCATAGTCCTGGATACTGGAAAGGAAGAGGATGAATCCATCATCCTAGGAAGACCTTTCCTGGCCACAGCAAGAGCTGTGATTGATGTTGACAGAGGTGAAATAGTCCTTCAATGGAATGAGAACTCCCTTGTGTTTAAAACTCAAGGATCTCCCTCTGCAACCATGGAGAGGAAGCAGAAAAAGCTTCTCTCAAAGCAGAGTCAACCAGAGCCCCCACAGTCAAACTCTAAGTTTGGTGTTGGGAGGCCACAACCAAACTCTAAGTTTGGTGTTGAACTCCCATATCCAAACTCTAAGTTTGGTGTTGGAGAGTCTCAACAAAGCTCTGTACATCTGTGAGGCTCCATGAGAGCCCACTGTCAAGCTATTGACATTAAAGAAGCGCTTGTTGGGAGGCAACCCAATGTTTATCTAATTCTTATTTTTATTGTTTTTCATGTTTTCTTAGGTTCATGATCATGTGGAGTCACAAAATAAATATAAAAATTGAAAACGGAATCAAAAATAGCAGAAGAAAAATCACACCCTGGAGGAGCATCTGTCTGGCGTTCAGCGCCAGAACAGAGCATGGTTCTGGCGCTAAACACCCAAAATGGGCAGCTTCTGGGCGCTGAACGCCAGAACAGGCATGGTTCTGGCGTTCAACGACAGAAATGGCACACAAATGGGCGTTGAACGCCCAAAATGGCCACCAACCTGGCGCTGAACGCCCAGAGTTGGGTACAAAGGCATTTTTACATGCCTAATGGGTGTAGGGATGTAAATCCTTGAACACCTCAGGATCTGTGGACCCCACAGGATCCACTCAGGATCTATGGACCCCACAGGATCCCCACCTACCTCCACTCACTTCTTCTCACCACTCTCTTTCACACAACCCCATAAACACTCTTCTCCAAAAACCCTTCACCAATCACCTCAAACTCTCTTCCCCATCACCTCTTCACCACTCACATCCATCCACTCCTCCCCATAAACCTACCTCATAAACTCCACCTACCTTCAAAATTCAAAACCAATTTCCCACCCAAACCCACCCTTATGGCCGAACCTTAACCCCCCCTCCCTTCCCTATATAAAGACCTCCATTCTTCATCAAATTCCCACAACACACCCCTCTACACCCTCCTTGGCCGAAACCACATCTCCCTCTCCCTCTCCATATTTCTTCTTCTTCTTCTTCTATTCTTTTGTTTATTGCTCGAGGGCGAGCAATATTCTAAGTTTGGTGTGGTAAAAGCATAGCTTTTTTTGTTTTTCCATTACCATTGATGGCACCCAAGACCGGAGAATCCTCTAGAAGAGGGAAAGGGAAGACAAAAGCTTCCACATCCGAGTCATGGGAGATGGAAAGATTCATCTCCAAAACCCATCAAGACCACTTCTATGATGTTGTGGCCAAGAAGAAGGTGATCCCTGAGGTCCCTTTCAAACTCAAAAGAAATGAGTATCCGGAGATCTGACATGAAATTCAAAGAAGAGGTTGGGAAGTTCTAACAAATCCCATCCAACAAGTCGGCATCCTAATGGTTCAAGAGTTCTATGCCAATGCATGGATCACCAAGAACCATGATCAAAGTAAGAACCTGGATCCAAAGAACTATGTTACAATGGTTCGGGGGAATTACTTAGATTTTAGTCCGGAAAATGTGAGGTTAGCGTTCAACTTGCCATACATGGAAGAGAACGCACGCCCCTACACAAGGAGAGTCAACTTTGATCAAAGGTTGGACCAAGTCCTTATGGACATATGTGTAGAAGGAGCTCAATGGAAGGTTGACTCCAAAGGCAAGCCGGTTCAACTAAGAAGATTGGACCTCAAGCCTGTAGCTAGAGGATGGTTGGAGTTCATTCAATGCTCAATCATTCCCACTAGCAACCGGTCTGAAGTTACTATAGACCGGGCCATCATGATCCATAGCATCATGATTGGAGAAGAGGTGGAAGTTCATGAGATTATACCTCAAGAACTCTACAAGGTGGCTGACAAGTCCTCCACTATGGCAAGGTTAGCCTTCCCTCACCTCATTTGCCACCTATGCAATTCAGCTGGGATTGACATAGAGGGAGATATCCTCATTAAAGAGGACAAGCCCATCACTAAGAAAAAGATGGAGCAAGCAAGAGAGCCCAATCATGGAGCTCAAGAGGTGCAAGAAGCTCATTTCCATGAGATTCTGGAGATGCCTCAAATGCACTTTCCTCCACAAAACTATTGGGAGCACATCAACACCTCCCTAGAAGAATTAAGTTCCAATATGGGACAACTAAGAGTGGAACATCAAGAGCACTCCATCATGCTTCATGAAATAAGAGAAGATCAAAAAGCAATGAGGGAGAAGCAACAAAGACAAGGAAGAGACATAGAAGAGCTCAAGGACATCATTGGTTCCTCAAGAAGGAAACGCCACCATCACTAAGGTGGATTCATTCCTTGTTCTTATTTCTTCTGTTTTTCGTTCTCTATGTTATGTGCTTATCTATGTTTGTGTCTTCATTACATGATCATTAGTAGTTAGTAACTATGTCTTAAAGTTATGAATGTCCTATGAATCCATCACCTCTCTTAAATGAAAAATATTTTAATTCAAAAGAACAAGAAGTACATGAGTTTCAAATTTATCCTTGAACTTAGTTTAATTATATTGATGTGGTGACAATGCTTCTTGTTTTCTGAATGTTTGCTTGAACAGTGCATATGTCTTTTGAAGTTGTTGTTTAAGAATGTTAAATATGTTGGCTCTTGAAAGAATGATGACTAGGAGACATGTTATTTGATAATCTGAAAAATCATAAAAATGATTCTTGAAGCAAGAAAAAGCAGCAAAGAACAAAGCTTGCAGAAAAAAAAAAGAAAAAAAAAAAGGGGGCGAAAAAAAAATAGAAAAAAAATAGAAAGGAAAAGAAAAAGCAAGCAGAAAAAGCCAATAACCCTTAAAACCAAAAGGCAAGGGCAAATAAAAAGGATCCCAAGGCTTTGAGCATCAGTAGATAGGAGGGCCTAAAGGAATAAAATCCTGGTCTAAGCGGCTAAACCAAGCTGTCCCTAACCATGTGCTTGTGGCGTGTAGGTGTCAAGTGAAAACTTGAGACTGAGCGGTTAAAGTCAAGATCCAAAGCAAAAGAAGAGTGTGCTTAAGAACCCTGGACACCTCTAATTGGGGACTTTAGCAAAGCTGAGTCACAATCTGAAAAGGTTCAACCAATTATGTGTCTGTGGCATTTATGTATCCGGTGGTAATACTGGAAAACAAAGTGCTTAGGGCCACGGCCAAGACTCATAAAGAAGCTGTGTTCAAGAATCATCATACTGAACTAGAAGAGTCAATAACACTATTCGAAATCTGAAGTTCCTATAGATGCCAATCATTCTGAACCTCAATGGATAGAGTGAGATGCCAAAATTATTCAAGAGGCAAAAAGCTATAAGTCCCGCTCATATGATTGGAGCTATGTTTCATTGATAGTTTGGAATTTATAGTATATTCTCTTCTTTTTATCCTATTTGATTTTCAGTTGCTTGGGGACAAGCAAGAATTTAAGTTTGGTGTTGTGATGAGCGGATAATTTATACGCTTTTTGGCATTGTTTTTAGTAGGATCTAGTTACTTTTAGGGATGTTTTCATTAGTTTTTATGTTAAATTCACATTTCTGGACTTTACTATGAGTTTGTGTGTTTTTCTATGATTTCAGGTATTTTCTGGCTGAAATTGAGGGACTTGAGCAGAAATCAGATTCAGAGGTTGAAGAAGGACTGCTGATGCTGTTGGATTCTGACCTCCCTGCACTCAAAGTGGATTTTCTAGAGCTACAGAACTTAAAATGGCGCGCTTTTAATTGCGTTGGAAAGTAGACATCCAGGGCTTTCTAGCAATATATAATAATCCATACTTTTGCCAAGAATAGACGACGTAAACTGGCGTTCAACGCCAGCTCTCTGACCAAATCTGGCGTCCAGCGCCAGAAAAGGATCCAAAACCAGAGTTGAACGCCCAAACTGGCACAAAAACTGGCGTTCAACTCCACAAATGGCCTCTGCACGTGCAACACTCAGGCTCAGCCCAAACACACACCAAGTGGGCCCAGGAAGTGGATTTATACATCAATTACTTACTCATGTAAACCCTAGTAGCTAGTTTATTATAAATAGGACCTTTTACTATTGTATTAGGTATCTTTTGATAACCTTAGGATCTTAGGAAAATCTTTGAATGCATAGTTCTTAGACCATGGGGGCTGGCCATCTCGGCCATGCCTGGACCTTCACTTATGTATTTTTAACGGTAGAGTTTTTACACTCCATAGATTAAGGTGTGGAGCTCTGCTGTTCCTCAAAGATTAATGCAAAGTACTACTGTTTTCTATTCAACTCATCCTATTTCACTTCTAAGATATCTATTCGCACCCAAGAACGTGATGAAGGTGATGATTATGTGTGACGCTCATCACCATTCTCCCCTATGAACATGTGCCTGACAAACACCTCCGTTCTACATGAAATAAGCTAGAATGAATATCTCTTAGATCTCCCAACCAGAATCTTCGTGGCGTAAGCTAGAACGATGGTGGCATTCAAGAGAATCCGGAAGGTCTAAACCTTGTCTGTGGTATTCTGAGTAGGATTCAATGATTGAATGACTGTGACGAGCTCCTAACTCGCGATTGCAGGGCGTTAGTGACAGACGCAAAAGGATAGTAAATCCTATTCCAGCATGATCGAGAACCAACAGATGAATAGCCGTGCCGTGACAGGGTGCGTGAGCATATTATTCACTGAGAGGATAAGATGAAGCCATTGGCAAGGGTGATGCCTCCAGACGATTAGCCGTGCCGTGACAGGGCATTGGATCATTTTCCCGAGAGATGACCGAAAGTAGCCATTGACAGTAGTGATGTATCACATAAAGCCAGCCATGGAAAGGAGTAAGACTGATTGGATGAAGATAGCAGGAAAGCAGAGGTTCAGAGGAACGAAAAGCATCTCCATTCGCTTATCTGAAATTCCTACCAATAATTTACATAAGTATCTCTATCCCTATTCTATTATTTATTATTCGAAAACCCCATAATTATTTTATATCCGCCTGACTGAGATTTACAAGGTGACCATAGTGATGAGTATTTTGGTGAAAAATAAATTTCTCCCAAAACACACAAATCTAACCGGCAAGTGTACCGGGTCGTATCAAGTAATAAAAACTCACGGGAGTGAGGTCGATCCCACAGGGATTGAAGGATTGAGCAATTTTAGCTTAGTGGTTAATTTAGTCAAGCGAATCAAGATTTGGTTGAGTGTTTTGTGATTTGCAGAAATTAAATTGCATGGAAGTAAAGAGAACAGGGAATTAAAGTGCTGAATCTTAAAGAACAAGAAATTAAATAGCAGAAACTTAGAATGCAAGAAATGTAAATTGCGGAATCTTAAAGTGCAAGAAATGTAAATGGCTGGAATTGTAAAGGGAATTGGGGATTGGATTTGCAGAATTTAAACAAGGAAAAGTAAATTGCATCAAGCAGAGAAGTAGAAGAAGGTTTGGGTTAGATTGGATCTTGAAGCAGAAAAGTAAATGAACATGAAAACAGTAAACAGAGAATGTAAAATTGGGAAATCAGATCTCAGGACCCAGAGACTAGAAAACCAAGTCTAGATCTCAATGCCTTCCTAGATCCAACAAGAACAATTGCAAGGGAATTATAAATTGCAAGGAAAATAGATGAAGAGCAATTAACAGAAATTAAATTCAATCAAGCAGTAAATAAAGCAGTGAGATCCAAGGATGAGATTGAAACAGAATTTCTTCAATTCTCCAACCAAAAAATCCAAGACAATTGTAATTGAAATTGAAAGCAATAAAACTGAGAGGAAGAGAAGTGAATTCTCCTTCCCCAAGACAAAGAAATTAAAGATCACTCAATATCAAAAGCTCTCCGAAAACTATTATGAAAATTCCAAAAGAAAGCTCTCTGAAGAACTTGAATTCTATCCTATTTATACACTTTCTTCCAATGATCTTCAAGCCTTGAGTTGGGCCTTTGCTCTTGGTGGAATTGGGTTGAAAGAGGCCTTGGTTGATTGCTCTTGGAGTTTGAAGAGGAACCAAAACGAACCAATTGAACCGGGTTTGAGTTTTGCAAAAGTTGGACCAAAAGTTTGAGCAAAAGTTAGGGGGCTAACTTTTGCCCAAACTTTTCATATCAGCAGCTATATCCATCTGATACCAACGTTGGTGCCAAAGTTAGGGGTCTAACTTTGGCCCTAACGTTGGCCTTACCTTGTGCACTTGTGGCGCCAATGTTAGCCACCAAGTTAGGGGCTAACGTTGGTGCAAACTTTTGCTCATCCCCTTGTGATTTTCATGTGCCAACGTTAGCCACCAAGTTAGGGGGCTAACGTTGGCGCAAACTTTTGGTGCCCTGGGAGGTTTTCTTCATGCCAACGTTAGCCTCAAAGTTAGGGGCTAACGTTGGCGCAAACTTTTGGTGCCCAGGGGTGATTTTCATGTGCCAACGTTAGCCTCAAAGTTAGGGGCTAACGTTGGCGCAAACTTTTGGTACCCAGGGAGTGATTTTCAAGTTCCAACGTTAGCCCAAAAGTTAGGGGCTAACGTTGGGCCTAACTTTTCACCCAAAAGTTTGTGCAAAAGTTTGAGGCTAACTTTAGGTCCAGCTTTTTGCTTCCTGGTTCAATTTCACCTATTCCATTGTCTTCTCTTTACTCCTAGCTATTCCTTCTTGCTTCAACCTTTCTCCAAGCTTTCTTCACCTATCATTAATCAACCAAACACTTCAAAGCTATGCTTAAAATCATGAGATATTCATTCTTTCATAATATGTAACAATTATAGTATAAAACCTCATGAAATAGCATGAATTCATACATGGTTGATTAAATCAAAGGAAACATGAAAATCTACCTAATTGGCTTGCTTGTAGCTCAAGAAAGTGCATAATTCTAATGAAAACAAAAGAAAAAGACTAGTTAAAATAGGCTAAGATGACTTGTCATCACATAGCTTGCTTCATACCAACAATCTCCGTGGGATTCGACCCTTACTCACGTAAGGTATTACTTGGACGACCCAGTGCACTTGCTGGTTAGTTGTATCGAAGTTGTGAACCATGGTATTGGCACCATGTTCTTGGCGCCATTGCCAGGGAAAGAAAGAGCCATGAATTTTACATAATTAAAGTGTAATCACGATTACGCGTACCAAGTTGCTCACGTTGCCAGGGATTGTTCGAGCCTGGACATCACAATTTCGTGCACCAATTACCGATAGTTAAATAAAGTCACTATCAAGAACAAGTACCCACTTCCACGAATAGATGATTTGATGGATCAGTTAAAAGGTGCAACTGTGTTTTCGAAGATTGATTTGCGATTGGGCTATCACTAGATTCGAGTGAAAGAGTCAGATATACCGAAGACTGCATTTAGAACTCGATTTGGTCACTATGAGTATACGGTTATGTCGTTTGGACTAACTAATGCTCCTGCAATTTTCATGGATTACATGAATCGTATTTTCCGTCCGTACCTTGATCAGTTCATAGTAGTCTTCATAGACGATATTCTCATCTATTCGAAGACAGAAAGAGAGCATGAAGAGCATCTAAGGACTGTATTGCAGATACTAAGGACTTGGAAGTTATATGCTAAACTATCAAAGTGCGAGTTCTGGACAGAGAAGGTGGCATTTTTGGGACATGTTATATCACAGGGAGGAATTGCAGTGGATCCTTCAAAAATTGAAGCGGTAGTGCAATGGGAACCACCTACGACCGTTACAGAAGTTCGGAGTTTTCTCGGACTTGCTGGATATTACCAGAGGTTTATTAAAGGATTTTCACAGATAGCCTTACCTCTGACTTACCTTACACGAAAGGAAGTTCTGTTCGTTTGGACGGCTGAGTGTGATAGAAGTTTCAAGATGCTTAAGGAGAAGTTAACAACTGCACCTGTATTAGTACTACTCGACCCGCAGAAACCTTTTGAAGTATATTGTGACGCCTCTCATAAAGGACTTGGATGTGTGCTGATCCAAGACAAAAATGTGGTGGCTTATGCTTCCCGGCAGCTGAGACCTCATGAATGAAATTATCCGACGCATGACTTGGAGTTGGCTACAGTAGTGTTTGCTCTGAAGATCTGGAGACACTATTTGTATGGCGCTCAACTAGAAGTTTTCTCTAACCACAAAAGTTTAAAGTATATCTTTGACCAGAAGGATCTTAATATGCGACAGCGAAGGTGGATGGAGTTCCTGAAGGACTATGATTTTAAGTTAAGTTATCATCCAGGAAAAGCGAACGTGGTGGTAGACGCTTTGAGCAGGAAGAATTTGAATATCTCTTGGATGATGATAAAGGAAGAAAAGTTACTCGCAGAATTTGAGGACCTTAAGTTGGCTATGACTGAGACGTCAAGTGGAGTCCGTTTGGCCCAATTGCATATAACACCAGATTTTAAGATTAGGATTCAGCAAGCACAAGCACAAGATTCAGAAATGAAGACGATGCTGAAACGGATGAAAGTAGAGGAACCAGAAGCTGTAAGACTAGATCGTAGAAGCCTCTAGAGATATAAGAACAAAATTTGTGTGCCTAGCTCTGGAGATTTGCGGCAAAGGATTCTTGCAGAAGCTCATCAAAGTATATTTTCTATGCATCCTGAAGTAACAAAGAGGTATCAAGGATTTGAAACAAATGTTCTGGTAGCCGGGCTTGAAGAAAGAGGTAGCTGATTATGTCTCAACAAGTTTAACCTGCCAAAAGGTGAAGGTGGAACACCAGAAACCGTCAGGAACCCTGCAACCCTTGGAAATACCATAATGGAAATAGGATCAGATCACTATGGATTTTGTCACGGGATTGCCAAGGACCTCAACAGGATACGATGCTATTTGGGTGATTGTGGACAGGTTAACAGAATCAACACATTTTCTTCCAATTCGAGTTGACTATACTTTAGAAAGGCTAGCACGGCTATATATTCAAGAAATCGTACAATTGCACGGGATACATTAGTCAATTGTTTCAGATCGAGATCCGAGGTTTACTTCCAGATTCTGGGGAGCTTTCCAGAAAGCTTTAGGAACAGAATTGCATATGAGTACAGCATACCATCCTCAGATAGACGGACAATCAGAGCGAACAATCCAGACATTGGAAGACATGTTAAGATCTTGTGTGATGGATAACCAGGGCAGTTGGGATAGGTATTTGCCATTGGTCGAGTTCGTCTACAACAACAGTTACCAACAAAGTATCGGGATGGCACCATATGAAGCTCTCTACGAAAGGAGATGTCAGACACCATTGTGTTGGAATGATGATGAAGAAGCTAGTGTCTTAGGTCTAGACCTAGTGCAAGAAACTACTGAGAAGATAAAGGGGATTCGCTAGAAGATCTAGACTGCACAGAGCCGTCAAAAGAGCTATGCCGATAATAGACGTAGACCCTTAGAGTTTAGTGCGGGAGATCATGTCTTTCTAGAAGTAACTTCGATTATTGGAATAGGTAGAGCCCTTAAGACTAAGAAGCTTAACCCACGATACATAGAACCTTTCCAAATACTTAAAAGAGTCGGTCTAGTAGCTTATCAAATAGCCCTTCCTCCTTATTTATCAAACCTTCATGATGTTTTTTTTTATGTCTCGCAACTTAAGAAATATGTTCCCGATGATAGTCACGTTTCACAACCAGAAATAGTACAGTTATAAAATAATTTGACATATCAAGCATCACCAGTTCAGATCGTAGAAAGAAGTGATAAGCAGCTAAGAGGCAAGACTGTTCGCTTAGTCAAAGTAGCATGGGAACCAAGAGGAGAAGAAGAGCACACTTGGGAATTGGAAGATAAGATGAGAGCTGATTACTCACATCTATTCTCAGGTAACTGAAATTTTGAGGGCAAAATTTTCTTTTAGGAGGGTAGAATGTAACAACCCCGGTTTTCGAGAACGCGAAATCTTTTCTGAAAGTACAGATT
This sequence comes from Arachis ipaensis, assembly GCF_059453495.1. Lineage (NCBI taxonomy): Eukaryota > Viridiplantae > Streptophyta > Magnoliopsida > Fabales > Fabaceae > Arachis > Arachis ipaensis. Next base: position 86,427,196 of record NC_142435.1, read on the forward strand.
TCTCCGAAAGATCAGTAAGGGGAAAACCTTTGATATATCATCAAGTATCTCAATCCTCATTGTCATTATGTCATCTTTAAGTTAGAACCTTTTCCGAGACAAGCTCGATAACGCGGTCACGAAGAACCTGGTTTTTAAACTGTATCGGTTAGAAGTTTTGATTTGGTTTTTTTGTAAATAGTCTCAGTTTGACAAACCGGACTCGATTTATGAGAGAAGAGAGATAATAGGATGATATTATCATTATATTAGTATTAGAAGCTTCTTGAATAATATTATAGGGTTACCTGGTCAGTTTTAGTTAAAAACAGAAAATCGGTTTAACCGGGTTTACGGTTTACTGGTGCAGCTTAGCACCAACACTCTCTGATGAATTTAGCAATGCTAAGGCCTCATTATACATGTAGTATTCTCATAATAAATATGTTACTAGTGTCATTTATGCTAGTAGCTCAAAAAATAATTTTTAGAGATGTTTTTACGAGTGTTCCGATACACCTAGTTTTAGTAGTTGTACACCAGAGATATTTTAATATTATTTTAATCCACCTCCAAGCCAACCAATCACAACTCACCTTACACCCCCAAGACCTCCAAGGCTGTCTCATTTCATAATTTTGGCCGAAAATAACAAGAGAGAAAAGAGAGAAACTTTCATGAACACTTAATCTACAAAGCTTGATTTCTTCTGAACTAAAACTCAAATCAAAACTCCGATTTCACCAAAATGATCCTCTCTTCTTCCTCTACATAACCATATAACTTATCAAGGATGAAAATAAGGTGAGATAGCTGTCTCCCTCCCATTTCAATTCGGTTTTCAAGGAAACATGCTTAAACATGTGTTTTCTTGATGTTCTTCCTGAGGAATCATGCTTAACTTGACTTGAGGGCCAAGAAACGTGAATTTCCAGCAAGTCTAAGGTGAGATATCTCTTCCTAACATACTGAGTGAGATTTGGTCGGTTGAGAGTTTTTGGATTTAAAGTTGTTCTTGATGTGATTTAGGAGGAAAAAGTGCTTAAGGACCACCTGAAAGTTTAACCGAATTAGGAGCAGCAAAACCAGGTAGGGTGTCACGAAATTAATCTTGATTATTTGTGTTTGAGTTGTGTGAATGTTGTATAAATTGGCTGTGCTAAAAATTGGTTGCTTATATTATTGATTCTTGGTGAAAATTTGGTGAAATTTTGATGAAATTTGATGAAATTCAAGCTTTAAAGTTCATGTTCTTGGGGCAGCTGGAAAAACAAAACCCTAAGCTTAAATTGAGGTTCAATTTGTGTTGAAATCATGTAGAAAAGATGGGGTTTTAGTGGCTGCTAATTTATTATGAATTATAGTAAAAATCGGTTGCTGAAAAGACTGAAAAACAGGTAAAAACAGAGAAAGAATCTGAAGAATTTATGAAGAACATGAAGAACACTTTGAGTGTGATGAAGAACAATAAAGAACACCTTTTTGATTCATAAAATGGCAAGGAAGTAATTAATTTGGTGTTTGGGGGGTTATTTAGTAATTTATGAAAGTTAGGGTGGTAAAAGTAGAAATATTAAAAGTTACGGGTGGTAAAAAGTGAATTTTAAAGGTTAAAAGTAAAAATAAGTTAATTTTCGAAAATTTAATGATAAAATAATAAAAATTAATAAAATATTAAATAATAATATTTAATTAAAAATAATATTTTAATATAAATAATAAAATAATGCAGAAAAGGCAGTTTTCTGTAAAAGCTTTATAAAGACAACTTTAAGCACAGAATCTCATAATTACTTTCATAAAACACTTAGAGAGTGGTAAAAACATATTAGTGAGGAAAAGATAAATAAAAGATAAAAAGTTGAAGAAAAGATAAAAATCGAAGAAAAAGTCTGTAAAGTTTTAATGACAGAAAAACAGACAGAGACTAGTGAACGAACTAGGGCAACATAGTTAGTCTTGGAATTGCGAATAGGGTTAGGTATTATATGAAAATTTAAACTGTTTCAGTATAGACTTAATGAACCTATACTTGGGACAGACTAACTATTCATACCGAAATTTACATAAGCTTTAAATACATATGCTAAACAGAGAAATCAGAGCAGAGTAAAGAATCACAGAGAATAGAGTAACCAGAGCAGAATAAAGGGATACAGAGAAAAGAGTAATCAGAGCAAAGTAAAAAGACAAAGAGAAAAGAGTAATGTGATAAAGAGAAATGGTTTGAATTAAGATGTTGTAAAAGTGAAAGACGTAAAGTTTGTACAGTATGATTGAAAAGAGAAAGAAAGAGGTACTGCATAAAAATGTGAAAATGATGATGAATAATGAGAATGATGATGAATGATGATAATGAGAATGCTTTCCTACGGTACAGATCCATATTTTATTTCTGTAAGCCATAGGGGTTATTTCCTGCTACAGAAGTACCGTGACCACCTGTTCTATTTCTGTAGTGGCAGAGGGGTTATTTCCTGTATACAGAAGGTGTGTCGGCGTACATCCCTGCAGTGGCAGATGTGTTATTTCCTGCGTGCAGTGGACCCTGTGGTGGCAGAGGGGTTATTTCCTGTACACAGGGGTATAGCCAATAGGAAAGCCTTATCTAGATAGAGGTTGCTGGATAACGTCGGGAGCGGGTTAGTAACCGACAGATGAGCTCATTACCTGCACTAGGGCTAGACATGCATCATACTTGGTTGCACATTTCCTTTGTTATGTTTGTGGTATGAATGTATGCTTTCCTTGTTTGTATTCCATTTTCTGCGCTTGTGATATTTTCTTGAATTTTTCTGTTTGTGTTCTGCTATCTGTTTTCTCTATCTTCTCTACTTATCTATGTTTTCTAATTACTGCTTCCTTGTATTCTGCTAATAGTCTGCTAAACAACATAGAATTAATGAACATAACTAATAACCCCGACCTTACTAAGAACTCCCCAGTTCTTACCCCTTCTCTCTCCCTTCCCCCTTCAGATGGAAGTAAGAGTACCTTACCATAGTTCGCTGATGACCGTTCGCAAGAAGAGGATTCTGCTCTAGATAGTCTTCTGAGTCTAGGGTGAATATTGTTCTCTGATTATATGTAAATACTATGAGACCAGCCAACGTCTGCACCCCTTCGTATGCGCACTTTAACCTAAATCCTGTGTACGAGATTCCTATTTTGTGGATACTTCATGAGGTACCAGAGAGACGTCCTGTGGAAAAGTCTGATCGTGTAGAGGAGTAGCAGATGATGTTCTATCTTTTGATGACGTTCCACCTGACTTGAGTTGTGAAGACTTAGAACGTACTTTCCCTCGCTTTAGTAGTTTAGAGGGACTAGGTGAGTATAGAGTCTAGGCTAGCCTAGGTGCCAGCTTAGGGACCTCTTGAACAGGTCAGGACTTGGGATGTTGTATGTATGTATGTATATGTATATAGTTATTATCTAGCTATACCTAGAGGTGTTCTAACTAAAGGTCTATACTCTAATAAAGGCTGGATAACTGAATGTTGCTAGCTACTTGTGATGTATTTATGTGTGGTTGCTTATAACTGTTTTATCTATTATCAGCTATGAGTTGATTATGAATGATTCCGTTTATTAATCCAAAAGTTTTCAAAAAAAAAAAGTACCTCGCTAACTAACTGCGCTTTTAACAACGAATCAGGCTCATATAATAAATAATAGATAATATATAGGATGATAAATTGGTAGCACTCAGTTTCTGGTATGTCCTAGGCGTACTGAAAATTGGGTCGTTACACTTCTCTTCCTTAATTTTCGAAAATTATATCTCTTTTTCTCTCTCTTCTTTTTTAAAACTACCTAACTAACTCTCGTCTCTCTCTATTTTCGAAAATTCATCTCTCTTCTCTCCCTTCTATTTTTCGAAAATAAACATTTAAAATTTTAAAATATTTTTAAATTATTAACATAATTTTCGAAAAAATTAATTAATTAATTAAAAAATATATTTTAATTATTATTTTTCTATTTATACCTCTTCTCTTCTCATCCCTATTCATTCAACTCTACTTCCTGCCATAGCTCTAGCTCAACTTCTTCATCTGCATTCTTTTCTTCTTCACATCTCACTTGGAGCTTCTTGCCAATTGGCACAGAAAGCTTTATTGTGATTTCCTTTCTCTCTTTACTCTTATCTACTATATCCAAGGTATTTAGCCTCTACTTATTTTATTTTTATTTTCTTTCTTCTTCTTCCTTCTTCTATTTTGACTTTAAGGAGGAGCTTCTTGCCAATTGGCATAAAGAACTTTCTTCCTTTCCATCTTTTTTTGGCTTCTTGTTTATGACTAGAAACAAGGATAAAGAATCCCTCTTGACTCCTAATCCTGATCCTGAGAAGACTCTGAGGAGGCGTTTACAACAAGCTAAAGCACAACACTCCGGAAGAGAGCTTTCAAAAAGTTTTGAACAAGAAACAGAAGATATGGCCGAACCACAAGAGGAGCCAAGAAAGGTCCTTGGTGACTTCACCATGCCTACCTCTGACTTTTATGGCAGAAGCATTACTGTACCTATCATTGGAGCTAATAATTTTGAGCTTAAGCCTCAGTTTGTCTCTCTTCTGCAGCAGAACCGCAAATTCCATGGACTTTCACTGGAATATCCACATCAGTTCTTAGCAGATTTTTTACAGATCTGTGATACTATAAAGACTAATGGAGTTGATCCTGAAGTCTACAAGCTGATGCTTTTTCCGTTTGCTCTAAGAGACAGAGCTAAGTTCTGGTTGGATACCCTACCAAGAGAGAGTCTTAACTCTTGGGGAAATCTAGTTAATGCTTTTCTTGCTAAGTTCTTTCCTCCTCAAAGGATGAGCAAGATTAGAGTGGAAGTACAAACCTTCAGGCAAAGAGAAGGTGAATCCCTCTATGAACCTTGAGAAAGATATAAGCAACTAATCAGGAGATGTCCTCCTGACATGCTCTCAGAGTAGTCCCTCATAGGCATGTTCTATGATGGCTTATCTAAGATATCCAAGATTTTCTTTGATAGCTCTGCAGGTGGATCCCTGAAGAGAGAACTTTTGCGTGGTCTAGAATTCAGAATAAATTCCCGTTGCAAGTATAGCTTCTAAACCAACAAAATCCCTTTCTTACAAATGTTTTGGTTGTCACAAGTAACAAATCCCTTTTAAAATTGATATCCGAAGTATTTAAACCTCGGGTCGTCTTCTCAAGGAATTGCAAGGAGGTGTTCTTATTATTGGTTATGAAAAAGTGTGTTTTGGGGTTTCGGATTAAGATAAAAAGCAAGAATAGCAATGGCAGAGGAAATAAAATAATAACAATAAAAAGCCTTGACTTGGAGAGATTAATCGAAAGTTCTATCCTTGTTGGATTTTTCTCAAGATCAATTGATAATTGAAGGTTACTTCTACTTAGTTATCCTTTACCAAGTAAAGTAAAAGAAAGTCAAGTAAGTTGGAAGTCTACTTCTATTCACAAGTTCTAATCCTCTCCCTTGGGAAGAATTAGCGTTAGTGACTAGAGAACCTGCCAACAATAAACCCAATTACAATTTAACTCTCGAGTAATTCAACTCAAGGGTCTCCAAATATCAATCAACTCCAAAATCAAGTTCGGATCTAACTTAGAACATCAATTAATAACGAACAATAGAAGAAGTGATAAATCTGAAATACCTCAATTGCATTAATAAAAGAAAATCAATCTAAACATAAAGAGTTCATAAACTAAATTGATAAAATAAATAGAAAGAACATTAAACCTGGAAATTGAGATGAAATAATCCTAAATCCTTTAAGAGGAATCTTAATCTTAAATCCTAAGAGAGAGGAGAGAACCTCTCTCTTTAAAACTATATCTAAAACCTAAAATTGTAAATTATGAGCTGGTGATTATGAATGAATGGATTTCCCCACTTTATAGCCTCTAATCTGTATTTTCTGGGCCGAAAACTGGGTCGAAAACAGCCCAGAATTCGCTGGTTTGGAATTCAAACACGTTGGTTTTTCGCCACTGCGACGCGTCCGCGTAGATCATGCGTTCGCGTCACTTATCGTCAGAGAAAATATAGCATATTATATATCAGATCGAAGCTCCAGACGTTAGATTTCTAACGCTACTGGAACCGCGTCGTTTGGACCTCTGTAGCTCAAGTTATGACCATTTTAGTGCAAGAGGGTCAGGTTGACAGCTTTAGCAGTTCCTTCAACTTCTTGTATTCCTTCCACTTTTGCATGCTTCCTTTCCATCCTCTAAGCCATTCCTGCCCTGTAATCTCTGAAAACACTTAACACACATATAAAGGCATCTAATGGTAATAAGAGAGTATTAATATTAGCAAATATAAGGCCAAGGAAACATGTTTTCAATCTTAGCACAAATAGTATGAATAAGTGGGTAAAGAGTTGATAAAAATCACTCAATTGAGGACAAGATAAACCATAAAATAGTGGTTTATCAACCTTCCCACACTTAAACATTAGTATGTCCTCATGCTAAGCTCAAGAGAAACTATAAAGGGGTGAAGGGGAATGATAGAATGTATGAAATGCAACCTATCTATATGAATCCAACTACATGAAGAATGCTTTTTTCTACTTGGTTTAATAGTAAATAAATTCTCCAATAATAAATATGAACTGGATTTCACTAATTCAAATCATAAAAATGAAGTACAAATAGACTTGTAGAAGAAAATAGCTCATGAAAGCCGGGAACAAAGAATCGAGCATCGAATCCTCACTGGAAGTGTATGCACTCTAATTACTCAAGTGTTTTAGGTTTGATTCTCTCAATTATCTACTAACCTTGCTTTCTAAGTCTTGCTCTTCATCTAACAATCAACATAAATTTAATGCAAAGATACACGTATCAAGAGGTCTTTTAAGGGTTATAATGGGGTTAGGGTCAAGGTAGGATTGTATTTGGCCAAGTGGAGTAAAATTTGAATCCTTAATTAACTTAAACTTTCCACCTAACTTTAGACAATCCATGTAATCATAATACCACATCTAACTATCCATTGACCATGTTTTCCACATATTCATGCATTCTAATTTCAAGTACAGTACATATGCATTGCTTTCACCACTTACTTTGGGGCATTTTGTCCCCTTTTTGCTTAATTGCTCTTTTTTTTTTCTTTTTCTCACTTTTTTTATATTTTTTTTTCTTTTCTTTTATTTTTCTCAATGCATATGATTAAATTATTGAATGTATGAATCATGTCCTAAACATTTTTTTTTTCACATTTTCAGAAAATTCTAACATACTTAATTCTAAAACCAAATGTTTCCAAATTCAATTTCTCCACACTTAAATCATAAGTACTCTTACTAGTCTAAGCTAACCAAGGATTCAAATTAAGGACATTATTGTTTTCCGCTTAGAGTTAATGATGTGCTAAAGTAAAGAACAAAGGGGTATAATAGGCTCAACATTGGTTTGCAAAGAATAATGAAAGGGTAAGGCCATATGGGTATGTAAGCTCAGTGAAACAAAGGCCTCAATCATGTAAGTGTATGCATACATCAAACCATAGAAATATAGAATTAAGCAAGACAAAGATCACAATTTTAGAGAGAAAAACACACACCAAAAATAAAATATTGGTTGGTAAAATGCAACCAATTCAAATAGGCTCAAAAATCTCACAGGTTTTGTGTGTTCGAGCTCTAACCCATGTTCCAGTATAATATTTCTTCAAACAAGTGTAACATTAAATTTTATTCAAATTAGTGAAATGCTCTAAAAGTTTTTTTTTCTTTTTTTTTTGAAAAAGAAAATATTTCTTCAACCAAGTGGTAAAATATGCACAAAATCAAACAAATATGCAATCAAACATGTAAATGCAACAACTAACAAGGAAAATAAACCATTGGTGTTGAGATAGAAGAGTAACTAACCCATAGAGATCGATATCGACCTCCCCACACTTAAAGATTGCACCGTCCTCGGTGCATGCTAAGATGTACAAGTGGATGGGTGGCTCCAACTGATACTTTTCTCTGAAGATTTTGCAGATGGACTTGTCTGTCTCCAGATGTAAACGTCTTCCGGTTCCCTTCTGGGTGACCATCCTGAAAGAAAAAGGGAAGAAGAGTAACCCAGAAATAAAGATAAGAAAATAAATGATGTATGGGTGGGTTAATGCCAAATGATAAGGGTCTCAATTACATGGTAGATACAACATGCAAGTGAGAAAACAATAGAAGTACGCGGCATATCAATAGTGCAAACGTTGCAACAAAGGAGAAGAGACAGCAGATAACGAAGGACAATATAAATATAAATGCATGTCAATACAAAAAGGAACACAGATATCATAAAAGATTGGTGTTGATAGATAAATATCATCCAATAGTGTAAAATAAGTCACTAAGCACCAAATAATACCAGAAAAGATATAACAGCTGAATAAGAACATTTAACACCAATGGAAAAATAAATTTAGAAAAGAAAATAAAAATATGCACAAAATTAAAATGCAATGAATGAAATATGCATGTAAATTAAGTAAAATAGAATGAAGGTGAAAAAGAATGAGAAGTGAAAGAAATAGAGTAAGAAAGAAAGAATAAAAAAAAGAAAAGATAGAAGAGATTAGGATTAGAAAAGAAAAGACAAGATAATTGGCGCTGATCTGGATAGGTTGTACGGCACAGGCGACGCGGACGCGTGAGTGACGCGGTCGCGTGGTGCGTGATAAGGTCAGGTGACGCGGACCTGATTTGTGCGATTGGCGCGAGTGCAGCCTCGCGTTCGCGCAACTCTCTATTCGAAACTCTTTTTGCCAAATTTTTGGGTGATGCGGTCGCGTGGTTGACGCAATCGCGTGAATGGCCATACTTTGAAAAACGACGTGGACGCGTCGAGCATGCGTTCGCGTGGGAGGGCTTCGGCATCCAGCACGAATCCAGCCTGGTGCACGAATTGTGAATCACACTTTTCACAACTTCGATACAACTAACCAGCAAGTGCACTAGGTCGTCCAAGTAATACCTTACGTGAGTAAGGGTCGAATCCCACGGAGATTGTTGGTTTGAAGCAATCTATGGTTATCTTGTAAATCTTAGTCAGGAAGTCAATTATGTTTATCAATTGAATTGTGAGTAACCAGTAGAGCATAAATTAAAAGTTACTTGTTGTGCAGTAATGGAGAATATGTTGGAGTTTTGGAGATGCTTTGTCTTCTGAATCTCTGCTTTCCTCTGTCTTCTTGTTCATGCACGCACGTCCCCCTATGGCAAGCTGTGTGTTGGTGGATCACCGTTGTCAATGGCTACCTTCCGTCCTCCCAGTGAAAACTACGCTCACGCGCTCTGTCACAGCACGGCTAATCACCGGTTGGTTCTCGATCCGGTTAGAATAGGATTTACTATCCTTTTGCGTCTGTCACTAACGCCCAGCCTTCAAGAGTTTGAAGCTCGTCACAGTCATTCAATCCTTGAATCCTACTCGGAATACCACAGACAAGGTTTAGACTTTCCGGATTCTCATGAATGCTGCTATCAGTTCTAGCTTATACCACGGAGATTCTGATTAAGGAATCTAAGAGATACTCATTCAATCGTATATAGAACGGAGGTGGTTGTCAGGCACACGTTCATGATTTGAGGAAGGTGATGAGTGCCACAGCTCATCACCTCCATCACAGTTAAGCGCGAATGAACATCTTAGATAGGAACAAGCGTGTTTGAATGGAAAACAGAAATACTTGCATTAATTCATTGAGACACAGCAGAGCTCCTCACCCCCAACAATGGGGTTTAGAGACTCATGTCGTCAGAGAATACAAAGTTTAGATCTGAAATGTCATGAGATACAGAATAAGTCTCTAAAAGTTGTTTAAATACTAAACTAGTAGCCTAGGGTTACAAAATATGAGTGGACTATGATGGATGATGCAGAGATCCACTTCTGGGGCCCACTTGGTGTGCTGGGGCCCACTTGGTGTGCTGGGGCCCACTTGGTGTGTGCTGGGCTGAGACTTTAAGCAATTCACGTGCGGAGGCCATTTGTGGAGTTGAACGCCAGTTTTTATGCCAGTTTGGGCGTTCAACTCCAGTTTTTGATCCTTTTCTGGCGCTGGACGCCAGAATTGGACAGAGAACTGGCGTTGAACGCCAGTTTACGTTATCTATTCTTGTGCAAAGTATGGACTATTATATATTGCTGGAAAGCACTGGATGTCTACTTTCCAACGCAATTGGAAGCATGCCATTTCGAGTTCTGTAGCTCCAGAAAATCCACTTTGAGTGCAGGGAGGTCAGAATCCAACAGCATCAGCAGTCCTTTTTCAGCCTGAATCAGATTTTTGCTCAGCTCCTTCAATTTCAGCCAGAAAAATACCTAAAATTACAGAAAAATACACAACTCATAGTAAAGTCCAGAAATATGAATTTTTCCTAAAAACTACTAGAAATAGACTAAAAACTAACTAAAACATACTCTAAACTATATGAAATTATCCCCAAAAAGCGTATAAAATATCCGCTCATCACAGCCCCATTCCAGCCCAACATACTGCCAAACACCCCTTTACGTCGATTTTACAGAGCCACGCATTTGTGTGGGTGATGCGGACGTGTGGGGAAACTATTTTTCAAATGACGCGGCTGCCTCGACGACGCGGTCGCGTGGGCATATTTGTGCCTAAGGCATGCCTCCAGCCACGCTTTCGCGTGACTTTCTATTTACTTTTCTTTTCTTCACAACGCACTGGTGACGCGGGTGCGTCAGCGACGCTGCCGCGTAGCGTGCGTGCTTTTCTTTCTTTTTTTATTATTTTTTTGATGCAGTATGTAGAATGCAAAATGATATGGATGTTATGAGTAATTCTAGGTTCAATGAAATGAAATAAAATAAAATTCAAAAACAAACAAACGAAATAAATTTAAAAATTGAAAAAGGAACGATCATACCATGGTGGGTTGTCTCCCACCTAGCACTTTTAGTTAAAGTCCTTAAGTTGGACATTTGGTGAGCTCCCTGTTATGGTGGCTTGTGCTTGAACTCGTCTTGAAACTTCTACCAATGCTTGGACTTCCAATAAGCTCTATCAATACCAAGTAAATTCCTCAAGCTTTGATGGAGTTCTTCACAAGCTTTGAGCTCCCAAAATTGATCCTCATATATTCCTGGATCCCAAATCTTGTTTCTACACCCGTCTTCAAGTTGAGTATCATGATTCCATCCGGGTGGTTCAGCCTTAGAATTCTCACTGAAGCGTCCAAACAACTTCCCAGACCCATTCAATTGAGCTCTACCCCAACCTTTGTGTTTAAACTTAAAGCTTCCAACCATAGTGAACCTTGCAGGACAATTCTTACCACTGACCATCTTCCTCTTACTCTTAATGCCACAAAGAGCTCTAAGTTGACCATCCGTCTCCAGTAGCCCATATTCAAGTGGGATGGTAAAGGTCAAGGATAAGAATTTTACCCACTTGAACGTTGTGTTGGACGGTAATGGCCTTGGGAGAGGTGTTTCTAATGAACTTGCAAGCTCCACTCCCTTGTGCTCTTCTCTAACAACTTCCACCTCCTTGTGAGCTTCTTCAATTTCAACCGCTTCCTCTTGGTAGCTTTTTTCCAATTCAATTTCCTCTTCACTGCTTTCCAAGGGCATGGGAGGTTGTGCTTCTTCTTCTTGAATCTCCATCTCTTGATCGACCTCTTCCAAGTCCTTAACCATGACATGCCTTGGAGGTTGTACACCCTCCTCAACATCAAATACAACTGTCTTGGAAAGAGGCTCTATGTCTTGACTTTCCCGTGGAGGTTCAGCATCTCCCAGGTCTTCAACCACTTCTTCCTCTTCAATAATTACTGCTTTGTCCAGTAGTTTTAATATAAAATCGTACTCATCCTTGATGATTTTCTTTCCATGACAACTCCTTTCAACTATTCTTTCATCTTCAAGGGTCTCTTGGATCTCCACATTTTGGGCCTCCTCTTGCTCTAAGACAAAATCAGACTCCTCCTTGATGTCTTCCTTCACTAATTCTTCAACCACTCCTTCGACTTCAAGGGTCTTTACTACCTTCACCTTTAGGGCCTCCTCTAGCTCCTTATGAAGTATGGATTCGCGAAGATGATCCCTTCTCTCTTGTTCTATGTCAATGGCATCATTAGGATCATGTTGCTCTTGGATTGATGGATGTGGGTGCTCTTCCATGGATGGTGGTGATGGAATGGAGAGATCATTCTGTGGTTGAAAAGGAAGTGCACTAGAGCTTGAGGGTTGATTGTTGAAGGTATTTGGTGGTCCGATTTGGGCGACGAGAGCTTGTATAGTAGAGTTTAGATCGGCCAGTGCTTTCTCCATAGAGGTTTGGGGTGGATAGGAGGGTTCATTTGTTGGGAGAAAGGGTTCATGGTAGGAAGGTGGTTCATCTTGATAATGATAAGGAGATGGTGTATATTGAGGTGGTGGTTCATGAGAGTAGTTGTGATGGAATGGGGGTGGTTCTGTGTATAGTTCATTTGGCTCATAAGGTGGTTGGTATGGTGGATACGGGTTAGGGTCATATGGAGGTGAATGGTGGGAAGGGGCTTGTGAGTATGGTGGTCTAAAGTCATGTTGAGGAGAGGGTTCATAGGCATATGACAGTAGTTGTTGACAATCAAAAGAGCGCTCACCATAGCCATTGCCTTGATATGCATCACAGAACGGTTGTTGATAGTCCATTGGAGGTGGTTGTTGCCATGAGGGGTGATCAAATCCTTGTGGCTCCTCCCGTCTTTGATTGTTCCAACCTTGATGTCTGTTCTCATTGTAATTTCCTCTTCCTGCAACATAATTGTAACCAGGCTCATAGACAAAGGGGTGAGAGTTCATAGCAACAAATAAAAATTAAAAATAAAAATAAAAACAAATTTTAAATTAAAAGGTTATTTAAATTTTGGATTTGAAAATTAAATTTTGAAATTTGAAATTTGAAATTTGAATTTTGAAATTTGAATTTTAAATTTTTGAAATTTGGATTTTGAAACTTGAAATTTGAAATTTGAAAATTTTTAAATTTGATTTTTGAAAATTTTTAAATTTGAATTTTGAAATTTGATTTTTTGAAATAAGATAAGATAAGATAAAAATTTTAAAATAAAAATCTGAAATTTTTTTTTATGCAAATTTCGAAAATTCAATTAAAATAAATAGAAAAGATTCTTTTGAATTTAATGAGGAAAGAGAAAAACAATAAAATGACACAAAACTTAAAATTTTTAGATCAAAACGAAGAAAAAAACTAAGAACAACCTGAAAGTCAAGATGAACACGAAGAACAACTTGAAGATCAAGATGAACACAGAACAAATTTTTGAAAAAAAAAATTTAATAACTAAATAAAAACCAATAACCTCTTAATTTACGAAAAAGCAAAAATAAAAACAAATAAACAAGCAAAAGAAAATATTTACATTAACCAATAATAAGGCACACGTTTTCAATTCCCTGGGAACGGTGCCATTTTGAAGAGAGAATTTTTACGTGGTCTAGAATTTAGAATAAATTCCCGTTGGAAGTATAGCTTCTAAACCAACAAAAGTCCTTTCTTACAAACATTTTGGTTGTCACAAGTAACAAACCCCTTTTAAAATTGATAACCGAAGTATTTAAACCTCGGGTCATCTTCTCAAGGAATTGCAGGGAGGTGTTCTTATTATTGGTTATGAAAAAGTGTGTTTTGGGGTTTCGGATTAAGATAAAAAGCAAGAATAGCAATGGCAGAGGAAATAAAATAATAACAATAAAAAGCCTTGATTCGGAGAGATTAATCAAAAGTTCTATCCTTGTTGGATTTTTCTCAAGATCAATTGATAATTGAAGGTTACTTCTACTTAGTTATCCTTTACCAAGTAAAGTAAAAGAAAGTCAAGTAAGTTGGAAGTCTACTTCTATTCACAAGTTCTAATCCTCTCCCTTGGGAAGGATTTGCGTTAGTGACTAGAGAGCCAGCCAACAATAAATCCAATTACAATTTAACTCTTGAGTAATTCAACTCAAGGGTCTCCAAATATCAATCAACTCCAAAATCAAGTTAGGATCTAACTTAGAACATCAATTAATAACAAACAATAGAAGAAGTGATAAATCTGAAATACCTCAATTGCATTAATAAAAGAAAATCAATCTAAACATAAAGAGTTCATAAACTAAATTGATAAAATAAATAGAAAGAATATTAAACTTGGAAATTGAGAAGAAATAATCCTAAATCCTTTAAGAGGAATCCTAATCTTAAATCCTAAGAGAGAGGAGAGAACCTCTCTCTTTAAAACTACATCTAAAACCTAAAATTGTGAATTATAAGCTGGTGATTATGAATGAATGGATTCCCCCACTTTATAGCCTTTAATATGTGTTTTCTGGGCCGAAAACTGGGTCGAAAACAGCCCAGAATTCGCTGGTTTCGAATTCAAACACGCTGGTTTTTGCCACTCCAATGCGTCCGCGTAGATCACGCATTCGCGTCACATATCGTCAGAGAAACTATGGCAAATTATATATGAAATCGAAGCCCCGAACGTTATCTTTCTAACGCAACTGGAACTGCATCTTTTAGACCTCTGTAGCTCAAGTTATGGCCGTTTTAGTGCAAGAGGGTCAAGCTGACAGCTTTAGCAGTTCCTTCAACTTCTTGTATTCCTTCCACTTTTGCATGCTTCCTTTCCATCCTCTAGGCCATTTCTGCCCTGTAATCTCTGAAAACACTTAACACACATATCAAGGCATCTAATGGTAATAAGAGAGGATTAATATTAGCAAATATAAGGCCAAGGAAACATGTTTTCAATCTTAGCACAAAATTAGGAAGGAAAACGTAAAACCATGCAAATAGTATGAATAAGTGGGTAAAGAGTTGATAAAAATCATTCAATTGAGCACAAGATAAACCATAAAATAGTGGTTTATCAATCCTTCCACTTGAAGAAAATGCCTCCAGAAGCAACAGAGCTCATTGAGATGGTTGCAAACAACCAATTCATGTACACCTCTGAGAGGAATCCTGTAAATCATGGAACTTCTTAGAAAAAAGGAGTTCATGAAGTTGAGACTCTGAATGCCATCCTAGCTCAGAATAAGATCTTGACCCAACAGGTCAACATGATCTCTCAACATCTCACTTGGATGCAAACTGCAGCTGGCAGTGCTCAGGAAGCTTCTCCCGAAGAAGAAGCCTATGATCCTAATCAACCCACCATGGTGGACGTGAATTACATGGGAAAAGCCTATGGAAACACTTACAACCCTTTGATGAGCGGATATTTTATACGCTTTTTGACATCATTTTCATATAGTTTTTAGTAATTTTTATTTAGTTTTTATTAAGCTTTTATAGGTTTTAGTGTTAAATTCATATTTTCTTAATCTACTATGAGTTTTTATATTTTTGGGCAATTTCAGGTATTTTTTGGCTAAAATTGAGGAGTTGGAGTAGAAGTCTGATTCAGAGACAGAGAAAGCACTGCAGATGCTGTCCGGATCTGACTTGCCTGAATTTGGAAGAGCTTTTCTGGAGCTACAGATGTCCAAATGGAGCACTCTCAAACGATATGAAAAGTTTACTTCCAGAGCTTTCCAGCAATATATAATAGTCCATACTTTTCTTCGGATTAGAAGGCCCAAAACTGGTGTCCAACGCCAGTTTCCTGCTCCCTTCCAGTCGTCCAACGCCCAAAGAGCAGAGCCCAGCATTCGAAGGCCCAGAGAGGACCCCCTAGCTGGCATTCCACACCTAAGAGACCTCATAGCACGTGGATCTCATCAAGGCTCAGCCCAAACACTCTCCAAGTGGGCCCCAGAAGGAGATTTTAGCATTAAAAAGACTGTTTTACCCTTACTAGTCATTTGTTTAGTATTTAAGAGATTAGATTCATGTTATTCGTACAGTTTTACCACCATTCAGCATTATTTTGTTTATTCCATTGTATTTTTACTTTTAGTATGAGTTTCTAAACCTGCTAGGTTAAGGGGAGGAGCCCTGCTGAGTCTTATGAATTAATAAAAGTATTACTGTTTCTCTTCGATCCGTGCTTGATCAATTCAAAGATGTATATTCGTTCTTCATCACTATGAATGCGTTGAACTGTCATAAGATTATCACATTCTACATGGGTTCAGAGTGCGTCTTTCATCAGACAATGATGAACCACTGATAAACCCCAATTTTTTGGTTTATCTTGTGCTTATTTTAGGAGATTTTATCACCTTTTCCCACATTTATTCAATGAAATAGCATGGTTTTGTAATTCTCCCTTTAATTATGCTTAAGTATAAAAACATGCTTTTTAGGCCCTTAAATTGGTGATTTTAATTCACTTTAATTCCATTCGATGCCTTGATGTGTTTGTTGAGTGATTTCAGGTTCATAAGGCAAGTATTGGATGGAAGAAGTAAGGAGAAAAGCATACAAAGTGGAGAATGCATGAGAAAACAAGAATTGGGAATACTTCAATGGGCGCGCAAGCGTACAAGGCGCGCGCGCGCAGAAGTGACATCGCATAGCGACGCGCGCGGAGAAGTGACATTGCATAGCGACGCGCACGCGTACAAGGCGAGTACGCGCGGATGAAGAAACAGCCAATCGATGTGCACGCGCACATGGCACATACGCGCCGATACTCGCACGTGACCCACTTATAGGCAAAATGCTGGGGGCGATTTCTGAGCTGCCCAGGCTGATAAACCCATATTTTATGATATATTTTGTGCTTAATTCAAGTGATTTATTCAACCCTTCACCCACTTATTCATGTAAATTGCATGGTATTACTTTCCCTTCCCTATTATGTGATATGTGTGAAAAACATGTTTCCTATGCTTTAAAAATAATTATTTTAATTACCTTTTATTACCATTCGATGCTGTGATTTGTGTGTTGAGTATTTTCAGATCTCCTAAGGTAGGAATGATTTAAAGGATGGAAAGGAAACATACAAAAATGGAAGGAAAGCACAAAATGGAATTTTTGAAGAAACTAGCAGCGACGCGAACGCATGGATGACACGGCCGCATGCCCAGCGCGAAAAGGCAGTGACGCGAACGCATGACTGACGCGGACGCGCACCTTGAACAGAACGCAAATGACGCATACGTGTGATCGAAGCGAACGCGTGATCAGGAAAACTCCAGATGACGCGACCGCGTGACCCACGCGGACGCGTGACAGACGCCACACACCAGAAACTGCAGAAAATGCTCCCAGCAATTTTTGAAGCCCTTTTTGGCCCAGATCCAAGTTCAGAAAGCACAAATTAGAGGTTATAAAGTGAGAGAATGCATCCATTCATGAAGGGAGGTCTCCAATTATTCACTTTTCATGATTTATATGTAGTTTTTAGAGAGAGATTCTCTCCTCTCTCTTAGGTTTTAGAATTAGGATTTCTTATTATTTCATTTTATGATTTCAACTTCTTATTAGGTTCAATATTCCTTTTACTTTATATTTCTCTTTTTCTTAATTAATACAATTTGAGGTATTTCAGTTTATGATTCTTATTTAGTTTTTTATATTCTTGGCTTTAGTTAATTAACTGGAGGCTCTTGAGTTATCAACTTATTGTGATTGATTGTTATGTCGGCTAACTGACTGGAATTCCACTAACTCTAGTCTTTCCTTAGGAGTTGGCTAGGACTTGGGAATCTAACTAATTAGTTCACTTGACTTTCCCTTGCTTTCGTAAAGGTTAACTGAGTGGGATTAACTTCAATTCTCGTAGGAGTAACTAGGATAGGACTTCCGAATTTTCATACCTTGCCAAAAGTTTATTTTACAGTTATTTATTTATTTTACTTGTCATTTAATTTACTTGTTCCTTATTTTCAAAACCCCTAATTTACAAAACTCATAACCAATAATAAGAACACCTCCCTGCAGTTCCTTGAAAAGACGACCCGAGGTTTAAATACGTCGATTATCAATCTTAAAGGGGTTTGTTACTTGTGACAACCAAAATGTTTGTGCGAAAGGATTTTCTGCTGGTTTAGAAGCTATACTTACAACGCGATCATAATTTTATATTTCTTTACCGATAGAAAAACCGTTCGTCAAAATGGCGCCGTTGTCGGGGAACTGCAAACGTGTGCCTTATTATTGGTTATTGTAAATATTTTTCTTTTATTTGTTTATTTGTTTTTGTTTTTCCCTTTTTATTTCTATTGGTTCTAAATTTGTTGAAAGGAATAGAAGCTATAACAGGAATATGCATCAAGGTCTAAGCAATCAAAGATGGATGGTGCCAAAAGGCCCTGATCAACCCTTTAGGCAACAACACCCTCCAAGATATCATGGGCAAGGACCGCTCTACAATGCATACCAAGCTGACAGACATGGTGGGCCCCTTGTAATTACCAACAAGCCCCACCCTGTGCTTATAGACCATCCTCTCAACGTAGCTTTGAACCACCACGCTCACAAGTTCCTTTTCACCATTCACCACCATATGACCCTTATCCACCACAATCCGAATCCAATCGCTCCCAAGAACCACCACATTCTCATTTTGAACCCTCTTTCCCAACCAACGAACCCTCATACCCACCCCAACCTCCAGTGAATAACAAACTTCGTGTTCTTCTTCAAGGGCGAACAAATATTGAAAGGGGCGTACTGGAACTCACTACTGCCTTAACTGAGGTAGTAAATATAATAGCTTCCCGACATCTGAGCACTCAAAGTACTCCCATGGCTGCATGTGGAGAATCAAAAGAAGAGCGTAGCATGAAGGAAACACTAGAAACTCTAGTAGACAATGAGGAGCATGGCTTTGTATTGGAACAAGTGGAGGAAGCCATGATAGTTTTAGAGGAAGAAGTGGTTGAAGATTTAGGAGATGCTGAACCTCTATGGGAATCGAGAACTGTAAAGGATTCTGCTAAGAAGTTTGAAATTGATGCCAAAGAGGACAGTGCACAACCTCCAAAGCATATATCTTGTCAAAAATTGGGCGGAATAGACCAAGAAGTTGATTCCATAGGCAGTGATGATCATGCATCAAGCCCTCCTAATAACGAACTCAATTCTGCAACTGAACTCCCTGAGCCTGAAGAACCTTATCCAAGTGAATACGAAGATGATGTCGAGGTAGATTTCTCTCAACCTCCAACGTATGACTTGAGTGACGATGAAGACATAGAAGACTTTGATCAGGACGCAGTTGCAGCTGAAAAATTTTGCAAAGAAGTGGAGGAATTCACAGAAGAATACAAGGGAGTAGAGCTTGCAGAACCACTGGAAACACCTATCCCAAGGCCATTACCGCCCAACACAAGCTTCAAGTGGGTACAATCCTTAACCTTTATCTTTAAATTTCCACTTGAATATGGTTTGCTTGAAACAGATGGCCAACTTAGAGCTCTCTATGGCTTTAAGAGTAAGAGGGAAATGGCTCGTACTCAGAGCTGGTGTGCAAGATTCAATAAGGTTCCACGCTTCAATTCGAAGTGCACGGATTGGTACCAAGTTCAATTCAATGGGTATCAGAAGACGTTTGGTTATCTTGGTGAGAAGACAATTTCTAAACTGCCCGGATCGAAGAATATAGATCAAGACAACGGCGGATTTAAAAGCAAAGTTTGGGATCCTGGAAAATATTCTGACATTCGTCACCCCGGGAGCCTGAGAATCTGTTTGAAGCTGCTCAGAAGCTTTACATGCATAGTTTAGGACCCGGGAGGCTGTTGGCATTCCAAACATTGGTGGACATTTCTGGATGAATTTAAGCATTAGCCACCATAACAGGAAGCTCATCCAATTTCCAACTTAAGGACTTTAACTAAAAGTGCTAGGTGGGAGACAACCCACCATGGTATGGTCGTTTCTTTTTCAATTTCATTTCGTTTTGTTTGTTTTTATATATTATATTATTTTTCATTGAACTTGAATATTATTCATTAGCATTGCATACTGCATAATTGCATAATTGCATAAAAAAAAGAGAAGAAAGAAGCGCGCGATGCGACCGCGGTGCTAACGCGTTCGCGTCAGTCGCGAAAAACACCTCCCACGCGTCCGCGTTACTCACGTGAACGCGTGATCTAGAAATTGGCATAAAAATCGAACGCCCAGAAATCTGGGCTAGAATTGTGCGACTAGTGTGCGTTTAGCACAAAACAGCCCGCGCGTTCGCGTCCCTGACGCGAACGCGTCACTTGCACAAAATCCATCCCACGCGAAAGCGTGAGCGACACGTCCGCGTCGTGTCGATAGCATGGCACCCTAAATGGAGACAGAGAGTTGCGCTGAAATGACGCTGGAATTGTGCATGAAGCACAATTTTCAGCGACGCGGTCGCGTGCCTCACGCGACCACGTCATTCATCTTTTACCCATTCCATGCGATCGCGTCAACCACGCGACTGCGTCAACCCCATTTCACCCCAATCACGCGATCACGTGCCCCACGCGTTTGCGTGAATTTGAATCCACTAACCCCAGTCACGCGAAACCCTACCCCCATCGCGCCCCCATTCTCTTTCCCTCCATACCCCCCTCTGCCCCCTCTCTGCTCCCCACCAAAAACACCACCACCCCCTCCTTCTTCCTTCTCCCCTCCCCCTTCTTCTCTCTCTCCTTTCCCCCACTCCTCCACTGCTCCTCTCCACCACGGCCAACCACGACCGCCTCGCCACCAGCGCCGCCTCCCACCACCACCACCCTTACCCCCATTCTTCTTAAACCACCCCTCCATCGTTAACCCTACCCGAAACCCCCCTGCCACCGCGAACAGCCGCCCACCACCGCACCGCCCTATTCTGCCACCATGCCGCCGTGCCCCCTCCCAGCACCACCACTCCGCCACCGGCATCTCTCTGATACCTACCTTAGTTCATACGCCTACCAGGTTCCGCCGAACACCATTTTTCTTTCATTCGTAGTTAGTTGCATATTTTTCCAATTATGTTCAAATTAGGCTAGTTAGAGATGTATGTTTGTAGTGGATTCTAGGTGGTTAAGTAGCTAGGATGTGGTTAATGGATTTAGGCCTGTTAATTGCACTGTTCTTACTATTTGTTTTATAATTTTTACAATTCTGATGTTGCTGTGATGTTAATACTGTTCATATTCTGTTCTTCACTGTTTCATGCTGCTATTCCATTGCTCTTTCATGTTCAAATTACTTATGTATATTTGCAGCATTATTTTACCTTATATGAACTATTCTGCTTGCTGTTTATTACCCGGGAACATCCAATTTTAGCCGGAATGCTGCCCAATTTTCTGCAAATTATTTCCTTCTCATTCATGCATTGGTTTTGGCAATTTTGAATTTTCCATTACTTAGCTTTTACCAAACCAATTCTTGAATGCACGGGCCAGCATTCTTATTCTTTTCGATTTTCTGGTTAATAAATTGCATTATTGATGATTAGATTTTAATTTTTTTGCTACTCATGCATCTATATGATTATCATCAACAACCTGATTTCCTTGCTTGAATATGAGTTGACTGTTGTTTAAAATTGTGAATTTATTGTTACTTAGGAACCATTTATCATGCCACTCACTTTAACATACTTTCTCTTACCTCACTGATTTCCACTTTCTAACCTCTTTTTCAATCCTAACCAATCTAACTTTCAAACGTCTCTTTTTGGTTTTTAATGATTTACTTTAACTTTTTAACTCATGGCATGATTATTGTTTCTTCTAATTAACGGGTATTCTACTTATAATAAATTTTGGATTGTGATTTCTCATCTCAGATTTTTAACTCCAAAACAATCCAAAATGTACATTTATTTAACTCATTTCATTATTCTACTGCTATTTTGCCACTATGTGCTTATATTTCCATTATTCTATTTGCCAACTTGTTTTCCTGCTCTGTTCTTTATTTATATCCTGGAGTTTCTGCTTTTCAGGATATCTGACCCTCAAAGAAAAGGAAAAGGCAAGGCAACCACTGGTAAAAGGAAAAGAGGTGAATCCTCTATGTCTATCCTGGATATTATGCATGATGACTCCTGGCGGAAAAAGCACTTTACCCCGCAGGAGAAGGCTGACCAGCTCCTCACTGCCAATGATCCGGTAAAATTTGCAAACAGATACTGTGAGCTGAAGTATCCAGTGTTTACCATCTCCAGAAACCTGTACCTGGAGAGAACTCTGAAAATTCCAGAAGAACTACAGCAGTACACCTCCGATCAGATAAAACAGAGAGGCTGGTTCTTCTTGGAGAGAAACCTGACAGAGGTCAATGCTTCCTAGGTTAGAGAGTTTTACTGCAACTATTTCAAGACTTCCCTGGATGCAGTGCACCTCAGAGGGAAATAATTACTGGTCACTGAGGAAGCTATTAAGGACATCCTCCGCCTTCAGCCTAAGTCAGATCAGCCTGACGGTTACCAAAAGGCTGAAGAGGATATGAGGTTTATGCGATTTGACTGGGATGCTGTCAAGCAGAGGATAGCCCTTGATCCTACTGTCCCATGGGTCATGGGAAAGAACAAAACAATGCCTAAGGGAATCAAGCTGATGTATCTGAATGATGAGGCTCAGCTCTGGCACCAGATCCTGAACAACTTTATTATGTCGAGTACTCATGAGACGGAGCTGCCTGCTGCTATGATCACCCTCCTCTGGTGTGTGATGGAGGGTAAGGACTTGTACCTTCCACGATTCATCCGGTATTACATGGCCAGGGTCCATGTCAGAGGCACTCTCCCTTTCCCATATCTGATTACCCAACTCGGCCGTCGAGCTGACGTACCTTGAGAGCTGGCTTATGAGAAGCCCCCTGCTGCATACTACAAGAAGATCATTTCCCACAGCAGGAAGTTTCAGGCTTTAGGCCACCGACCTCCATTCCTTACCGGTTCTGGTGAGGCAGCCACATCTTTAGCTGCCCCTTCTTCTTCCACTGCTGCACCAGCCCCACCCACTGCACCTCCACCTGCCTCGGAGCCCGTTTACCACCTCGTGCACCGCTTATTTCAGCAGCTGGACCAGATGGAGCACCACAACCGGCGGCGATATGAGAGATCTGAGCATCACAACAAGCGACACTTTGAGCACCTCAAGTTGATGATCCGATCTGGCAGCGACATCCCCTCTGAGCCTGACACACCATCAGAGCCATTTGAGGAGGAGGCGAACGAACATGATAATGAGACACATGCACAGAGAGAGGCTGAGCAGGCAGGACCGGAGCAGGCTGCACCACAGCAGGCGGAGCCTCACCAGATTCAGGCCACAGACCCAGAGATCCCTCTCCAGTCAGCACCTCCACTTCGGTAGATAGATCCTCCTACCCTCATCCAGTCTGCAGATCCTCAGGCCACCTCAGAGACTCCAGCAGCCCATCCTTCCAGTGATGACACTCCTTCACACCCAGCTTGAGTGAGCATCGAGGATGATGCTTTATTTTAAGTGTGGGGAGGTCGCCATCTCTGGCGTATCTTTTTGGTGAACCACTACAGACTCTTTTATCTTATTTTGTTATTTTCCTGTATCTTTATTTTTATTTTTATTTTTCAGTACTTATACATTGTTCTTTTGCTATATTTTTATTTTATTTCCGTATTTTGCACTTTAGTTCATATCTTAGCCATTTAGTTTAGTTTGCAATTCTAAACTTATTAATTATAGAATATGTGGATTAATTAGTATAGTTTACCCTTTTAGCATATGATAGTTTGGTTTAAATTGAAAATAAAAAGGAAGTAAACTAGAAACTTTAGTAAATTAAAACAATCCACACACCTTGTATATATAGCATTACATGTTAGTTAGTTAACAACATTTCATCAAGGAACAATACTAAGATTTTAAGGGCCACCCTAAGATTTACGTTGAGAATAATGGGAACTCTTAATTTTTACTTGCATGACATATATAACTGATATATGATTTTTGAGCTGGAGAACACACAGCCGGTGAGTTTTGAGCTTAATTGTATGGTTACATTCAAACCATAAATTCCATTCCTGTGTGTTTTACCCTTCTTTTTCATTCTGATGTTCTTTACTTTGTTTTAATCTATATGTCCAATTATAGGATATAGATACATACCAAAGAAATGATTGAGGCCATCATTTGAATTTTTCCTCACTTATCCCAAATTAGCCTACCTTTTACATCACCCTTGTTAGCCCCCTTGAGCTTTTTAATCCCCTCTTGTTCTATAACCACATTACTAGCCTTAAGCAAAAAAATAAAATAAAAATCCCAAGTTGAATCCTTGGTTAGCTTAAGATAGAAACTGTGTATTATTTAAGTGTGGGGAATTTTATGGGAACATGGGATGATAGGAACAAAGTAGGAATTTAAAAAAGAATAAGTTATTTCAAAAACAAAAATTTGGGAACCATGCTCATGCGAGATCAAAACAATGAGATTACTATGTGCATTAACTTAAAAAAAAGTATTTTTACATTTTCAGAATTTAATTAAGGGAATACACAAAGAAATTCCCCAAAATGAAAAATAAAAAGAGTCAATGCACATGGGTCAAAAATCTCAAATTTAGAATTAATGTATGAGCTTGCAATACAAAGTTGAAAAATTTGGGCAAATAGGTTAAAGAAACTTTTGATTTATAAAGTATGTATGTTAGGAGAGATCTTAGACTAATCAAGGATTCGCTTATTAGCTCACTTAGCCTTATACATATACCTTTACTTTTACCGTGGCCCCATTACAACCTTGGATAAGACCTCATGATTTTTGTATGTCTGTATTCTATAATTGTTGATTGGTTAGATGAAGAACAAAGTTATAGAAAGTAAGGATAGAAAAAGAATAGAGTGATTAACCCAATAAACACTGAGTGACTAGAGAGTAAACACAAAATCCAGTGAGGGTTCAATAGCTCATCACTATATATCTCTGCTTAAATTGTTAATTGTCTTGCAAGTTTGTGAAATATTTTTACCCATCTCAATTGTAAAAGTGCTATAAACATTATCTAAGGTTTGGTTATGCATATATGACTCCTTGAGAATATGAATTAATTTAACTACATGTAAACTTTATAAACAAGTGAATAACAATTAGAATTGCATGATTCATTTAGGTAGTTGCATTTAGAATAGATTGTATTGCATGAGATTCCACCACTTTAACCTTACCTTACTCTTTATCTTGGATTTAGCATGAGGACATGCTATTGTTTACGTGTGGAGAGGTTGATAAACCCATATTTTATGATATATTTTGTGCTCAATTCAAGTGATTTATTCAACCCTTCACCCACTTATTCATGTAAATTGCATGGTTTTACTTTCCCTTCCCTATTATGTCATATGTGTGAAAAACATGTTTCCTATGCTTTAAAAATAATTATTTTAATTACCTTTTATTACCATTCGATGCCGTGATTTGTGTGTTGAGTATTTTCATATCTCCTAAGGCAGGAATGATTTAAAGGATGGAAAGGAAACATACAAAAATGGAAGGAAAGCACAAAATGGAATTTTTGAAGAAACTGGTAGCGATGCGAACGCATGGACGACGCGGCCGCATGCCCAGCGCAAAAAGGCAGTGACGCGAACGCATGACTGACGCGGACGCACGCCTTGAACAGAACGCAGATGATGCGTACGTGTGATCGAAGCGAACGCGTGATAAGGAAAACTCCAGATGACGCGACCGCGTGACCCACGCGGACGCGTGACAGACGCTACGCACTAGAAACTGCAGAAAACGCTCCCAGCGATTTCTGAAGCCCTTTTTGGCCCAGATCCAAGTTCAGAAAGCACAAATTAGAGGTTATAAAGTGGGGGAATGCATCCATTCATGAAGGGAGGTCTCCAATTATTCACTTTTCATGATTTAGATGTAGTTTTTAGAGAGAGGTTCTTTCCTCTCTCTTAGGTTTTAGAATTAGGATTTCTTATTATTTCAATTTATGATTTTAACTTCTTATCAGGTTCAATATTCTTTTTACTTTATATTTCTCTTTTGCTTTCAGATACTTTAATTCTATCCTTTAATTACTTTTGTTGCCCAATTGGCTTATGAACTCTCTATGCTTAGATTGATTTTCTTAATTAATACAACTTGAGGTATTTCAGTTTATGATTCTTATTTAGCATTTTATATTCTTGGATTTAATTGATTAACTGGAGGCTCTTGAGTTATCAACTTATTGTGATTGATTGTTATGTCGGCTAATTGACTGGAATTCCACTAACTCTAGTCTTTCCTTAGGAGTTGGCTAGGACTTGGGAATCTAACTAATTAGTTCACTCGACTTTCCCTTGCTTTCGTAAAAGTTAACTAAGTGGGATTAACTTCAATTCTCATAGGAGTAACTAGGATAGGACTTCCGAATTTTTATACCTTGCCAAAAGTTTATTTTACAGTTATTTATTTATTTTACTTGTCATTTAATTTACTTGTTCCTTATTTTCAAAACCCCCAATTTACAAAACTCATAACCAATAATAAGAACACCTCCCTGCAGTTCCTTGAGAAGACGACCCGAGGTTTAAATACTTCGGTTATCAATCTTAAAGGGGTTTGTTACTTGTGACAACCAAAACGTTTGTGCGAAAGGATTTTATGTTGGTTTAGAAGCTATATTTACAACGCGATTATAATTTTATATTTCTTTACCGATAGAAAAACCGTTCGTCACAGGCCCAACCCAACTCATTTCCGATGCTATTTCATGCAGAATTCAAGCTTGGGCAAGGGGGGAGCAATTGTTTATAATTAGCATCATGTAGGTTAGTTTCTAGAGAGAGAAGATCCCTCTTCTCTCTAGAATTAGAGTTCTTACGTTAATCTCTCTTAGATCTAGCTTTGATTTCATGATTTCATCTCATTTCCATTATGAATTCTTGCTTCTACACTTTCATTCTCATGGTTTGTAGTGTTAATTTACTTTTATGCTCTCTTTTATGTTCATGGATGCTCTTGTTGGATTTGGTTTACATTTAATACAATTTGATGTTGATGTTTCTTTTTATTGATGAATTGAGTTGTGAATTTACTTTCCTTGCTATTGGTAGTTGGTAGATTTATTATTCTTGCACATTTATTATGCTTTCCTTGTACACCCACCAAGTGTTTGACAAAATGCTTGGTTAGGCTTTAGAGTAGATCTTGAGCATTCTTGGCTTGAAAAGAGTAATTAGGCAATCTTGAGTCATGAAAACCCAACCCATGTTGGTGATCTAGAGTTGTTAGCTAATATTGTTTCCATTAACTCTAATCTCCTGCTAATTCACTTAGTGGGTTGATTAGGACCTTTGGATTGAGATTAGCTAGTCTCGTTAGACTTTCTTCGAGTGTTAAGATAATATGATACCTTCTTCCATCTTCGAGGATGACATAATTAGATAGATTATTGTTTATTATTGTGATATGATTGATTAGTCTTGTTTGACATTCTCCCTATGGGAAGATAACATGATACCTTCTTCCATTTGTTGGAGTTGACTAAATAAGATGAATTAATCATTGTATGACTAGGATAGAAAGCCTATATTCTCAATCCTTGCCATGAATGTCTTTTTCTTTATTACTTGCTTTCTCTTATTTACTTGTCTTCTTTAAATACTTGCTTGATTTACTTTTCTTGTCATTTATTTCTTGCCCTTTTACCAAACCAAACCCCTTGCACCTTCATAGCCAATAATTGACCACTTCATTACAATTCCTTGTGAGACGACCCGGAGTCTAAATACTTCGGTTAGTTTTCATTGGGGTTTGTACATGTAACAAAACCAAATTTAATTTGATTTGAGGATTGTCTATTGGTTTGGACTATACTAACAATGGAATTATTTTGTGGAATTTCGAACCGGTATAAATCCTTGTATCAACCACCAGCTTGAATATACATCTCTCAGACGGCTAATCCATGATTTTGCTGGGAACTTCTCAAAACATCAGTTTAGCCAATTTATGGGGAGATTAGAGTCTCTGTGGTAGAGGCTAGAACCAAGGATACAACATTATTTGATCCGAAAGATCCGACCTTGTCTGTGGCGTTTTGATTAGGATCATAAAGGAGAATGGACTGTACGCGGTTCAGCCTCAAGCAACTCCAACTCTCAACTCTATTCCTATTATTTACTATTCACAGCATATAATTCCTATCCTTATTTCTATTTAACATCGAAGCATTTATCACATATAATAATTCAAATAATCCCATAAATATTTATCTATCAATCTTCTGATTCCCCCTGACTAAGACCTGCAAGACAACCATTGCTTGCTTCAAGCCACAATCCTCGTGGGATCGACCCTGACTCGCTCAGGTATTACTTGGATGACCCCGTGCACTTGCTGGTACAGCTGTACGAAAGTGTGGGATTTGTGCACGTAGTTTTTGGCGCCGTTGCCAGGGATTATTGAGTTTGGACAAACTGAAGGATTGTCTTGCTCCCTCGATCAGGTAATTTTATTTTAGTTTTTTATTTTGTTTGAGTCTTTAATTTTTGTTTTCTTCTTCTCCAATTATTTGAAAAATTAAAAACCTTTTTCAAAAATATTTTTCTTTTCTTTGTTCAATTTTTGTTCTTGGTATTGAGTCTTCCATGTTCTTGTTTTCTATTTTTCAATTCAATAAATTTTAAAACTTCTCCCTACACTCTTTTTAAAAATATTTGTCTTTTCTCTGTTTGAGTCTTTGTGTGTTCTTGGTTTGAGTCTTTGAGTCTTTTATTTTTTTATTTTCTTCTTCTATAATTTTTGAAAATCATAAAAACCTTTTCAAAAATATTTTTATTTTCTTTGTTTAATTTTTGTTCTTTGTTCGAGTCTTATGTTCTTGTTCTTATTAAATTTTTTGTGTTATTGGAGTCTTTCTTTCTAAAAATTGTTCGAAAATAATTTTCCTTTGTTTAAATCTTGTTTCAATTTTTAAGTTTGGTATTTTCTTGTTAATTTTTTGTATTTTTTGAAAATTTTGTGTTGTTTTTCTAAAAATTTTAAGTTTGGTATTCGTTTTATGGTCTTGAGCTCTTTGAGTCTTTAAATTTTGTTTTTTGTGTTCTTGTGACTCTTCAAAGTATTCTTGAGTCTTGTTTGTGTTTTGATCTTAAAATTTTTAAGTTTGGTGTCTCCTTGTGTTTCCCTCCAAATTTTCGAAAATTTGGGTGCACTAGATCTAAAAATTTTAAGTCTTGTGTCTTTTATGAGTTTTTCTCTTTCATCATAAAATTCAAAAATAAAAAATATCATTTTTATTTTTATTTTAAGTAATTTTCAAAATTTTAAGTTAAAAATTCAGATTTTAATTTTAAAATTTTTTATCTTATCTTATCTTAATTTCAAAATTCAAAAATCAAATCTTTTCAAAATAAAAAATCATATCTTTTTCAAAATCTTATCTTATCTTATTTCAAAATTTAAAATTTCAATTTTGAAAATTTTAAAATTTAAATTTCAAATTTCTATTCTGAAAATTTAAAATTCAAAATTAAATTTTTAATTTTTAAATGTCAATTTTCAAAATTTGACTTTTTCAAAAATAAAAACTTTTCCAAATCTCTATCTTATCTAACTGACTTTTTCAAAATTCAAAATTCTAAAACTTCAAAATCAAATTTCAAAATTCAAATTTCAATCTCAATTTCAAGATTTTAATTTTAGTTTTTAAATTTCAAATCTTAAATTCAAATCTCTTTTTAATTAGTTACTTATCCTCTCTTTCCTCTTTTTCAAATCTTCCTAATTAACTCTTCTATCTCTCAATTTTTAAAAACTTCTCATCCGCATCTCTTTATTCTTTTTCGAATTTTTTTCTTTTTAGTTAATTAATTTTAATTTTGGTTTAAAAAAATTATTATTGTTTATCTTATCTACTTCTATCTCTTCTTCTACTCCTTCTATCTTCTTCCTTCTTCATCCTCTACCTTTCTTAATCATGAACCCAAGTGGGGATGAAGAGTTCAGAAGAACTCTGGAATCTTATACAAATTCCTATGCTAACTTCTATGGAAGAAGCATCAGCATACCTCAAATTAGAGCTAGTAGCTTTGAATTAAACCCTCAACTTATTACTCTAGTGGAGCAGAACTGCCAGTATTCTTAGCTTTCTCAGGAAGAACCTTCAGAATTCCTTGCAGATTTTTTAAAGATTGCTGACACAGTACACAGTGAGGGAGTGGACCAAGAGGTCTATAAGTTATTGCTCTTTCATTTTGCATTAAAGGATCAAGAAAAAAGGTGGTTGGATAACCAGCCCAAAGCTAGTTTAAAAACTTGGAAACAGTTAGTGGACAAGTTTTTAAACTAATACATCCCCCCAAGGAAGGTGAGCCAGCTGAGACTGGACATCCAAGGCTTCAAACAAGGAGATGGTGAATCTCTTTATGATGCTTGGGAGAGGTATAAGAGGATGCTAAAAAAATGTCCCACTGAAATGTTTCCAGAATGGGTACAATTAGACATCTTCTACTATGGGCTTTCAGACATGGCTAGAATGTCTTTGGACCACTCTGCTGGTGGCTCCATACACATGAGAAAGACCATTCAAGAAGCCTAAGAGCTTTTTGAGACAGTTTCCATTAATCAGCATCTGTACTCATCTCCGGAGGCCTGTATAAAAGGAGAGGTTAAGGCAATACCTGCTGAACCTAACCCTCCAGAGCAGGATGGTCCATTGACTCAGCAACTACAAGCCCTTGCGCAACAAATACTGGAACTGCAAGAGGCTCTGCAGGAAACTCAGGCTTCTAATAGAAATGTAGAAGCCCAGTTGAGCCAAAGAAGGCAGCAATTATCTAAGCAGATAACAGATGAATGCCAGACCATTCAATTCAAGAGTGAGAAAACCTTAAACTCCCAACCTCAGCCCAAGAAAAATGAAAATCCCATAGAGGATAACCAGATCTCTGCACAAGAGGGTTCTGGGCGTTCAAACGCCTACATAAGTACCACCACTGGCGTTGAACGCCAGGAAAAGGCAGAGACTGGGCGTTCAAACGCCCAGAGAGGTATCCCTCTTGGTGTTGAACGCCAGGGAAGGGCAGAGACTGGGTGTTCAAATGCCCAGAGAGGTATCCCTCTTGGTGTTGAATGCTAGGAATGGGCAGAGACTGGGCGTTTAAACGCTCAGGGGGGTAGCAGCATGGGCGTTGAATGGCAGAGATATCCCCCATTCCAACTCACATGGCATTCAGCCTTCATCAACCAAGATTGATGAATACAAGGCTAAGATGCCATTTCTTCAGAAACTCTGACAAGAGAAAAGGGATAAACAATTTGCCTGCTTTATGGAGTATCTCAGAACATTAGAGATAAAGATCCTTTTTGAAGAAGCTCTTGAACAGATACCTTCTTATGCAAAGTTCATGAAGGACATTCTAAGTCATAAGAAGGATTGGAGAGAGACACAAACAATCCTCCTCACTGAGGAATGCAGTGTAGTTATTCAAAATAGCTTGCCAAAGAAGCTTAAGGATCCTGGAAGCTTTATGATACTATGCACTCTAGGTGATGCTTGTACAAAGACAACTCTATGTTATCTTGGGGCAAGCATCAACTTAATACTTGCATCTTTAATAAAGAAGCTTCGTTTGACTGATGAAGTCAAACCAACCTGCATATGCCTTCAACTTGCTGATGGGTCTATTAAGATACCACCAGAAGTAGTTGAAGACATGATTGTCAGGGTTGGACCTTTTTCCTTTTCCACTGACTTTGTGGTATTGGACATGGAGGGGCAAAAGAGTGCATCCCTTATCCTAGGAAGACCTTTCCTAGTTACAGGACAGACCCTCATTGATGTTGAAAAATGGGAAGTAACGCTAAGAGTCAATGAGGAAAAGTTCGTCCTGAATGCTGTCAAAGCTATGCAGCACCCAGACATTCCTGACGAATGATGAACATTGACCTCATTGATTCCTTGGTGGAAGAGGTCAACATGGCTGAAAGCCTCAAGGAAGGGCTAGAAGATATCCTTGATGATACTCAGCCTGATTTAGAGGAACCTCTGGAAACTTTTGAGGAAAAAGAGAAGCCTCCTAAGCTTAAGCTTAAGCCACTACCCTCCTCCCTAAAATATGCATTTCTAGGAGAGGGAGAGACTTATTCTGTGATCATAAGCTCTACACTAGAGCCATAGGAAGAAGATGCACTAATTTAGGTGCTTAAAGCACATAGGACCGCCCTTGGGTGGACTATAAGTGACCTTAAGGGCATTACTCCAGCCCGATGCTTGCATAAAATCTTGTTGGAGGATAATGCCAAACTAGTGGTACAACCACAGAGGCGTCTGAATCCAACTATAAAGGAAGTAGTGCAGAAGGAAGTCACTAAACTCTGGGAAGCTGGGATAATTTATCCCATTTCTGATAGCCTCTGGGTGAGCCCTGTCCAAGTTGTCTCCAAAAAAAGAGGGATGATAGTGGTTCATAATGAAAAGAATGAGCTGATCCCAAAAAGGACAGTCACATGGTGGCGTATGTGCATTGACTACAGAAGACTCAATGACGCCACCAAGAAAGACAACTTTCCTTTACCCTTAATTGACCAAATGCTAGAAAGACTAGAAGGTTATGTTTTTTATTGTTTCCTGGATGGATATTCGGGATAGAATTAAATAGCAGTAGATCCACAGGATCAAGAGAAGACAGCATTCACATGTCCATCTGGAGTGTTCGCCTATAGACGAATGCCATTTGGCCTGTGCAATGCGCCTGCCACCTTTCAGAGATACATGCTATCCATCTTCTCTTATATGGTAGAGAAATTTCTTGAAGTATTCACGGATGACTTCTCTGTCTATGGTGACTCATTTGACTCCTGTCTTGATCATCTAACCCTCATCCTGAAAAGACGCTGATAAACCACTATTTTATGGTTTATCTTGTGCTTAATTGAGTGGTTTTTATCAAGTCTTTGCACACTTATTCATACAATTTGCATGATTTTACAATTCCTTCCCAATTTTGCTCTATGGTTGAAAACTTGCTTCCTACGCCTTTAAATTGTGTATTTTAATTCTCCTTTATACCATTCGATGACGTGATTCATGTGTTCAGTGTTTTCAGGCTTTATAGGGCAGGAATGGCTTAGAGGATGGAAAGGAAGCTTGAAAAAATGGAAGGAACACAAGAAACTAAGGAGCTGACCAGCGAGGAACGACGCGTGTGCGTACTTGACGCGTGCGCGCGAAAAGCGAGTTTGCATGGCGACGCGTATGCGTGACGTGTGCCACGTGCAGAAATCTCAAAAAACACTGGGAGCGATTTTGGGCTGAGTTTGGACCCAGTTTTCAGCCCAGAAAACACAGATTAGAGGCTGCAAAGTAGGGAAATCATTCATTCATTTATAACACAACATTCATTCACATAATTTTAGGTTTTAGATGTAGTTTTCTAGAGAGAGAGGCTCTCTCCTCTCTCTAGGTTTCAGGATTTTAGGTTTAGCTTTTCTTAATTTCAGATTTCTACTTTGTTTCAATTTAGGTTTCTTCTACTCTTATTGATTCTATACTTTAGTCATCTATTTTCCTTTGTGAATTTCTTATTTTGCTAATTTAGTTTATGAACTCTTCATGTTAGATTCAATTTTCTTATTAATGCAAGTTGAGGTATTTTATGTTTAATGCTCTTTCCTTCATTTGTTTTCATTGATGTTGCAATTGGTTGTTTAAATTTAATAATCTCTTATTAATTTTCTATGTCTTTATTTTGTGCCTTCCAAGTGTTTGATGAAATGCTTTGGAGGTTTTTAATTTAGACTATTGTGTTTTTGGCTTGGGATGGTAACTTAGGAACTCTTGAGTTACTAATGTCCAAGTAATTGATGATTGGAGCCATTAATTCTAGTTCTCACTAATTGAATTAGTGGAGAGCTAGGACTTATGGACTTGGATTGATATAGCTCATTTGACTTTCCTTTACGAAGTTAGAGGATGATTTAATGGGATTGATCCTTGCAAATATCATGTTGTGGTTAGTGATAAGGATAGAGATCGTTGACTACCAAACCTTGCCAAGATCTCTTTATCATTTGATTTTCATTACCATTTACTTTTTTTTTGTTCTCTTATTCATAAAACCCCAAAAAGATATAATCTCATAAATAATTATGAGTAACACACCTCCCTGCAATTCCTTGAGAGACGACCCGAGGTTTAAATACTTCGGTTTAATTTTATTGGGTTTGCTTTAGTGACAAACAAATTTTTTTATATGAAAGGATTCTTTGTGGTTTAGAAACTATACTAGCAATGAGACTTTATTGTGAATTCTTTACTAGCAAAAAATTCCGTTCATCAAAATGGCGCCGTTGTCGGAGAATTGCAAACGTATGCCTTATTATTGGTTATTGTGAATATTGTGAATAATTTTGCTTTTTCGTTTCTTTGTTAGTTGTTTCTAGTTTTAGGAGTTTATTCTCATTATTTTCTTATTAGTTTTTGTTTTTACTTTCTTTTGTTACTATGAATTCTCACCCCTTTCGCTATGAGTTTGGTTCAAATTATATTGTAGGGAATGGAAGCTACAATGAGAACATGCATCAAGGATGGGATAATCAAAGATGGGAGGAGCCACAATGATTTGATCAATCCTCTTGGCAACAACCTCCACCAAATTACTATGAGCAACAACCATTCCAAGATACGTACCAAGACGATGGATATGGTGGACCCCTTTGTAGTTACCAACAAGCCCCACCATATGCTTATGAACCACCTCTTCAACATAGCTCTGAACCACCATACTCACAAGCCCCCTACAACCATTCACCTCCATATGACCCTGACCCTTTTCCACCATACCAACCACCATATGAACCATATGAACCATATATAGAACCACCCCAATTCCAATGCAATTACCCCCAAGAACCACCACCTCAATATTCACCATCTCCATATCCTTATCAAGAAGAACCATCTTCGTATTATGAGCCCTTTCTCCCACCAAATGAACCCTCCTATCCACCCCAAGCTCCCATAGATGATACCTTTAGTGTTATTCGTCAAGGGCAACAGGAGCTTCAAACCACACTCATCTCTACTTTCACCAGTCTCACCTCTACTCTCTAAGCTCTTATATCCCATATGGATCCATCCTTTACCCACAATACTCAACCCCTAAGCTCTGGTGTACTTACTTTTCACCCATCTCCAGCAATCCAAGAGCAACATGATCCCAATTATGCTATTGACACAGAACAAGAGAGAAGGGATCGTCTTAGGGACGTAATGGATCGGTTTCATGAATTCATACTTCAAAAGAAGCAAGAGGAGGCCCAAAAGGTGGAGGTAGGAGCGACCCTTGAAGATGAAGCAGTTGACGAATTAGTAAAGGTTGGACAAGAGGGAACTCCATCATTGAAGACAATTTTACACTAAACGACATCAAGAAGGAGTTCGATTTTGTACTAGAGTAAGTGGAGAAAGCCGAAATTATAGAAGAAGAGGAAGTGGTTAAGGACTTAGTAGATGCGGAACCTCCATAGGAAACTCAAGTCATAGAGCCTCCTTCCAAGATGTTTGAATTTGATGTTGAGGAGGGTGTACAACCTCCAAGGCATATCATGGTTGAAGACTTTGAGGAGGTTGATCAAGAGATGGATTCAAGAATCAATTAATTTCTATCCACAATTGAATCCTCTCCCATTGAACTTGAAGACGAGGTTAATGTTGAAGAAGCTCGCAAAGAGGTGGAAGTTGTCAAGGAAAAGCATTAGAGAGTGGAGCTTGCACGGACATTAGAAACACCTCTCCCAAAGCCATTACCATCCAATACAACATTCAAGTAGGTAAACACTACAAGAAAAATACCCATTCAGGTACACTTGAAAAGTGTAGTCAAAAATGAAAAAAAGTGATGCCTTAGGCAAAGGCTACGCTTTTTAGGCTTCAGAGACGCTTTTGTAGGGGATGACTAAACCAGTGTTGCCTATTCTCAAAGGCTACGCTTTTCTGTAGCAAAGGCTACGCTTCTGGCCTTTGAGAATAGGGTACGCTTTTTAAGTGATGCTGTTTAGGACCAAAGGCTACGCTTTTCAGCACTAGTGGTTACCAGAGTTCAAAAGAATAGGCTACACTTTTCAGGACTACTGCATCACTTTATAAACGTAACAAGTAGTATACCTTTAGCTACTCTATATAAGTGTAGCCTTTTGTCCCTCATTTTTTTTTAAATTTCTGTTTATATATATATAAACAGTAATTTCTAATAATATTTTTATTTAAATCTAATATTTGAGAATATATATAATTATATATATAATGCTATATTTTTAATTAAGTTAGTTAATTATTATAAAATAAAAATAAACAGATACATATATATAATAATACTGTGCATACAATAATCTTTAAATAATAAAAATTATCCTGAAACAAAATATATTTATATAATGAATATATAATATTGAGATGATCGTAATTTTAAGTATTCATACATCTCACACTAGAATAAGTATACTCATATAAATCAAAATATGCATGAAACCACACACTTAGAGTTTACTACTAATAAACTAATAGAAAAAACCAAAATATTATATCATTCAAATGTATCTTCTAATAAAAGGCATCATCATCAATCATACATCTTTCAATTTCTAACACTAGCTCCATCTTTGCTAATAAACCATCATGATAGCATCTCAATCTTCACTCACATCTTCAGAATTAGCCTGCATAATTATATAGAAAAATAATTATGTTTTGAAAAAGTACAAGAAAAAAAATAATTAGCATATTAAAAACTAAAAATTTTCAAATTATTGGAACATAGAAACTAAAAACTAAAAACTGTATACCCTTTTGCTTAAAACAACAATCACATTCAAGGGGATACTATAAGTTATCATAAGGGACATAAAAAACCGAATCATAACATAACTTCATACTAAATGAGAAGTAAAATCAGAAACTCAAGTGCATTGTGCAAGTGACAGCAATAACATTTTTCTTCCTTTTTGGTTTTAACATTATAAGAAGCTCAAACTTTGTCCTGGAGGCACCAAAACAGGGTATCCAATAGTATATTAACACAACAATGATCTTGGAGCAACACAAAAGCACAATAGAAGCCACAAATATTGGTCCACTCTAATAACAATAATAATAAAATAACATAATGAAAAAACAAAACCAGAGAAACCAAATCACAGCTCCTTAAATTTCAAATCAAATTAAAAAGATTTGGCAGCCTCCTAAGTTCTAACAAATACAAATTTTAAACTCAACGGCAGATATTCAGAATCCTAATTAACAATTAACAATATATAAACAAATATTATGGAATAAGAAAGAACTGCTCATACCATATCTATGTTTGGAATATGAGTTGATCCATGAGCGCTATTTGCATCAATTGGAGAGTGTTGGGCGTTTTGTAACAAAGCCTCAATTTCTTCCGGCCTCATTCCAGGTTCAGATCGCTGAACTAGTAACTTAATCATGTTTCGCAATCCATGAAGCTCAGCCTCTTGGTGTTGTTGTTTGGCATCTTGGTGCTGCTGTTTGGCCTTCATGTCTCCAAGTTCAGCTTTCAAAGATGTGACTTGCTCTTGGTGCTGTTGCTTGAGTTCAGAAATTTCTGCATGCTTTTTTAAATCACTTCGTGTAACAGATCTTCCATAGCACCTAACCCGACCTGGTAGGTCTTTTCCAAATAAAGACTCAAAAGCTTCCTCATCTGTTTCACCAGCAGCTTGCCGGTTTTGGAAGTCTTCCTGATTAGAAGAAAGATTTAAAATAGAATTAGTTACTGTATCCCGAATTTGATTTATAATCATTAATAATTAAATGAACTCTCATACAATTGCATCTTGTGTTTCCTGATCAACTTCCTTCCTTTTCCGACTTGTTCGAGTAGCAATAAACATTTCAAACCTTTTTGGTTCGTCACTTGTTTCCTTTGTCGCGCGCTACAAAATAAAGCCTTAAATAAGTAAGACTATAATAACATAACTAAAATTAACTAAACAAATGCCAGCACGAATATTAAATAAGTATACCAGAGCCACTCGTACTCTTCCAAAATTAATTGGCCCCATGCGATGTGGAAACTTTTGGTGTTCTTTGTGTTTCTTATTCTTTTCACTCATTGACTATAATTGAATAAAAAGTTAGCACATAGAAACAGAGAACAATATAATTAAATTTTGCATCAATAAACAAAATTACACCATACAAAATAGCAGTAGATATAATTGCACCAAATAAAATTCCAGAAAATAAAATTGCACAAAACAGAACAGAAAATAGAATTGCAGCAAATCAGAATCACAGCAAAAATAGAATAGTAGTCTAATTACGCCCAACTTAATTACCTGCTGCTTCCAAGTCCAAAAAAAAATTTAATTCAGCAAAAATAGAATAGCAGTCTAAAGCTTTATACATTATAGAATTTCTTACAGGACGCAGCATCAATTACAGTGATAAGAGTTACTTTTTTCAGGTCACACCAAAGGAAATATATCCAAAGAAAATTCAATTCAGTTTAGGAACCTAGCAGCAATCAAAACAGTAATAATATATTTGCAATTTAGGGTAGAATATGTGTTTGTACAGCATGAGAGAGGACAGATTCCCACATTATCAATCCAATTTTCATTATTTTTCTTATGTCTTAACAAATAGTAATATATTTGTAATTATAGTACCAACTATTTTACCTGGATTGTAGGATGACTCCAATAATATATCAATTTTATGAAATGACCTTCTGGTACTTGTGTCGGTCGATTTTTCACCATATCTTCGATAGTATCAAAGGGAACAAAGTGCTTCTGCTTAATCCTTCCCTTGAACCGCTTCCAAGCATCCCGAATTGCTTGGATCACCCACTTTTCTCCACTATCTGGGAGGATAAACTTGGTCTGCATATTAACATTGTTATATGCACCTTCCTATATTTAAAAAAAATTGACATTCAATAATAATAGAAAAGTCTTACGTTAACGTAGTTCCACATAAATTTCTTAGCTTTAGGAGTTACAGCATGCCAGCTAGTGTATAAAAGACTAACAAATTTTTTATTTCTACCAATTGTGCCAATGAAACTAGTTAAATTAGACACACTTTGATCGGTGGGTCCTACTGGCTGTCCAATATCAAAAATAACTTCTTCCCGCTGTTCCATAGTTCTTGCATAAATCTCTTTGCAAGTTGTTTTTTCGCGGGTTTTCTTCTTCTTTGGCTCTCCTAGTTTCATGCATTAGGGAAAAAATTAGGGAGTAATTAGTGATGCCAATTGAAAAATTAAGCATTATGATTTGCAAAAGAATATAAAAAATTTGATAGAAATTTCTTACCTTCGTCATCATCAATGTCCTCCATCACATGTGAATAATAATTTTCATCAAGTGGCAAGCTATCTCCCACATCATCACTTAGTTCAGAGCTTAGTCCGTCAATTTCTACAACTATCCCATTTTCTTTTAAGAATTCATCAATAGTTGTAGCCCTTACCCTTGGCTTGCTCTTTTCCTTTCTTGATCCATCTTGCTTCGACATTAAATCTTCAGCTTGTGGGGTAGTGTTTGAACTAGGCAAAGTAGTGTCATCTTGCCTTTTTTGAGTCCTATCATGTGTGAATTGAATGATCTGTTGCTGCCCTTGGTTGACTGTAGGCTGAGTAGAATTTGCCCAACTCTGCTGTTGGCTTACACTTGTTGGCACGCTATTATTCATACTATGAATTGCATCGAGCTTCCTTTTAAGTTCATCTGCACCCACCTTTATAAGCTTAGAATTATTCAAGCCTTGTGTTGACGGTTTACGTTGCACTTCATGCTTTTTTTTCTCAGCCATAGTCACAGTCAAGTGATGCTTTCTTTTTTTATTTTCTGGCTGTTGCACAGGAAGGCTCGGCTGTACTTCCAAGGTTTTAGGCTTGAAATCAGTCCTTTTTCTTATTGTATCGAGTGTGCTTTGTAAATGAGTAAAATCCAGCTTCTTTGATGTAGAAGTCTTCACTCCTTTGGTTGCACTCAACTCTTTTTGACTTTTGACTACATCCAACCTTGGCATAGTTTCCTCCTTGTCATTAGGTGCTGCACCTTGCATCTCATATTGCTTGCGTTCATTTACAATCTTTTGTCTCTTGGCTTCAAATTGACGAAGCAAATTCTTACTTGATGTTGCTTTAAGATCAATAAATTCTTTATTCCTACACAAACAAATTAGTTAACTCGAGTTAATATAAGCAACAAAGTGATATATCCTATAAGAAACACTAACAACTTCAGAATTTAAAACAAAAAGATGACTTACAAATAAAAAGGTGGAGAAAAATTAGTTATACATATGTACATATTAAGCAATAAATTGCTTAGGCTGACCCATCAGAATCAGAATCTCCAATGAAATCTGCCTCATAGTCTTGGGCAGAAGTCACCTGAGGAACCGTTTCAATAACTGTAGGTCGTAGATCAATGCTTTCCAGAATAAGTTCACCATCATCAGCTGGTATGGCAGGGCTCGTTATATGCTCGTTTTGTTCATTATAGAAGGTTTGACGGGCCTCAGACTCAGATTCGTCACTTGTTTTGAATAAGTCTCTTAGGACAGTTTCCATAACATAATGTTTGTTATGTTCATATGGATCTTGCACATAAAAACATTGATGTGCTTGAGATGCTAGTATGAAGGGTTCATTCTGGTAGCATTTCTTATTGAAGTGAACAAATGTAAGACCATATTTATCTCTCCCAGCATCATACCACTCACACCGAAATAATACTACCTTAAAATGCCCAAAATAGTCTAACTCTACTATCTCAAACAGTCTGCCATAATAAGCTACAGTGTCTTGAATGGGACTTTTATCTTTAGCACTTGCAAAGCTTGAAGTTAAAGCAGTTAATCTGACACCACTATTTTGTGTTTTTCTCCTTGCCTCACGCTCCACAGTGTGAAACCTGTATCCATTAATTATATATCCAGAAAATTTTCTTGCAACAGAGCTTGGACCTCGTGATAATTCTTTTAGCCAAACAGGCACATCTGGATCCCTTGCCCGAGTTTCAAACCACTGCGAGAAGGTTTTACTGTGAACTTTTGCTTTTCTCCATTTCATTCCTCGGTGATTGTTAACCTCTTCCTCATGCTCTCTGTAGTTAAAAATAGTTATGTTTGATCGACAAAAATCTAAATGCACTTGATTTAGTGAATAAACATAAGTTGTATTAAGTTACCTAACATAATCTGTGACTTCTTCACAGTTGTGTAATACATACACATGGGCTTGAGCACTTGAAATGTCATCGAGATTAATTGGTTCTCCATTTCCCACGCCTAACGAACGGCCTTTGTTAGAAAACAACTTTGATGGCACAACTTCGTCGTCATTAAGATCATCATCATTCCGAGGTCGCTTATTAAGTCTTGTTCGCACACCTTCATGCAAGTATCTTGAGCAGAAAGTTAAGCACTCTTCAGCCAGATATGCCTCCGCAATAGAACCTTCGGGGCGACTTTTGTTGCGTACATACGACTTTAATGTACACATGTACCTTTCTGGAGGATACATCCAACGAAACTGCACTGGACCACCCAATCTCACCTCATTTGCTAAATGAATTGGAAGATGAACCATTATGTCAAAAAAACTAGGGAGAAAGATCCTCTCAAGGTGGCATAATGTTTCCACAATCTCTAACTCCAGTCGATCCATCTCTTCCAGTGTGATGAACTTTTTGCACAAGCGACGAAAAAAGGAACTTAGTCGAATCAACGGAATGGCCACATGATCCGGAAGGATGCTTTTAATCGGTATTGGTAGTAAATAGTGTAGCAAAAAATGAGCATCCTGGGTCTTATACCCAGAAACTTTTCTTTCTCCTAGATGTACACACCGTGATATATTAGAAGCACTACCATCAGGTAGCTTTGTTGTCTTCAAAACGCCACAAAAAATTGACTTCTCAGCAGCAGTCATAGAAAAGCATGCCTTTGCCAACTTTGTTCTCTTGCCATTATTCACCTCCTTTGGTTGAAGATTTTTCCAGATCCCCAAATCTTTTAAGTCATATCGAGCATTCAAATGGTCCTTTGTCTTGCCTGGGATATCCAAGAGAGTTCCAATTACACTATCAAGTATGTTCTTCTCTATGTGCATGACATCTAAGTTGTGATGCAGTGGGTTCTTGTGCCAGTAAGGCAATTCAAATAAAATTGATCTTTTTTTCCAATTCCATGGGAAACTATTTGATGTAGTTTGCTTCTTCCCAAAAACATTCTCAACATTTTGTAGCATCTCAAAAATTTCCGTTCCTTCAATAACAGGTGGAGGGGGTCTTAATTCCTGTTTCCCATTAAAAGACCTTGTATTGGTTCTCCATGGATGATCCATGGGTAAAAAGACACGATGGTCCATATAAACTGTCTTCCGACTATGTTTTAGTTGTAGATAAGGGGTATTTTTGTTGCAACAAGGGCAAGCCAATTTTCCTTTTGTACTCCACCCAGACAACATAGCATATGCAGGAAAATCATTGATTGTCCACAAAAGAGCTGCCCGCATTTGAAAGGTCTCATTCTTTGATGCATCATAAGTTTCGACCCCTATTTCCCACAACAACTTCAAGTCTTCTATCAACGGTTGTAGATACACATCAATATCTTTACCAGGTGATTGTGGCCCAGGAATAAGCAAAGAAAGCATACAATATTCAGGTTTCATGGACATCCACGGAGGCAAGTTGTATACCATTAACATCACAGGCCACGTGCTCCATGAAATGTTCATGCTACGAAATGGGTTGAACCCATCACTTGACAAGCCTAGTCTAATATTGCGTGATTCTTTTGCAAAGTCTTCATCCATTTCATCAAAGTTCTTCCATGCCAGGCCATCAGCAGGATGCTTTAACGTCCCATCTTTAACGCGCTCCTCATCATGCCACCTCAGACTAGCTTCCATCTTTGAGCACATAAATAATCTTTGAAGTCTTGGAATTATAGGAAAGTATCTCAGAGTCTTTGCAGGAATAGGACGACCTTTCTTGTGAGGTTGGTTCTCGCTATTATCACTAGAATTTTCGGTATATCGAGAAGTTCCACACACACGACATTGTTTTTTATCCTTTAGTTCTTTCCTATACAGGAGGCAATCATTTGGACAAGAATCGATTTTTTTATAATCTAGACCTAAATCTCTTATCATAGCCTTTGTCTTATGGAAAGATGAAGGTATGTTAATGTCAGGCATTGCCTCTTTCAATAGCTCAAGAAGGGAAGTGAAGGATGCATTGCTCCAACCGTGCAAACACTTTAATAAGTACAGACGGATGGTAAAAGATAATGTAGAAAATTTCTTGCAACCCGGGTATAACTCTTGACTTACCCCATCTATTAAATTGTAAAACTTTTTAGCCTCCTCATTTTGGCCTACAGTAACACCCTCAGCGTGAGGCACATCTCTAAATGCATCATTAAGCAGTCCTTCGATGTCATCGCATGCACCTTCTTCATCATCCGTGTCATCATCAACCACCATTGGGATTGTCCATTCCCCGTGATTAATCCATGTTCTATATCCCTTAACAAATCCATCAGCGACTAAATGGTCAAATACCACATCTCTTCTATACCACTCAATGTTACAACACCTCTTACAAGGACATTGAATTTGTTGTCCTTCTGGTTCTCCCTCAGAGTATGCAAAGTCTAAGAAACTAATAACACCATTGATATACTCTTCACTATACCTCGGTAGATCCATCCAATCCTTCGGCATATCACAAAACCTAACCGATAATTTATAAATTTTTTAGGAGGAAAATTTATAAGGGGTCGCAAAGTGAAGATAACAAGAATAGAGGAGGAAGGGTGTTATGAAATATAAGGGGAATAGGCAATGAAAAGGACTTTCATAGCCTTGTAGTTAGGTTGGGAAATAGTTCCTAATCTTAGAAGTAATTCTCTAAACATTTTACTAGAAACTCATTGAAGTAAAACAAATAAAGGAAAACAAAGAATTTATTGTGCATAAATATTAAGTTAAATTGCAACTTCAAAACTAACAAAACAATCGAGGTGGAGCTACACATGAATTAATAGTATAATCATAAAGTGAAAAGAAAAAGTATATATTGTACCTTGCCATGGCACGATCAATGTTTTGACAAAA
Source organism: Arachis ipaensis (assembly GCF_059453495.1). Taxonomy (NCBI): domain Eukaryota; kingdom Viridiplantae; phylum Streptophyta; class Magnoliopsida; order Fabales; family Fabaceae; genus Arachis; species Arachis ipaensis. The sequence goes on from NC_142435.1 coordinate 86,471,174, forward strand.
TCCACTTGGAAGCTTTAACCAAAAACTTCAATCTGTTTGCTACCAAATAAAATTCTAAGATATTAGAGTATAATCATATTTAGTCTTGATTTATTTTTATAAATTCTAAACTGATATATTTAAAATGTAAGAAAAAAAATTAAATAGTAAAAAATGGTAGAGCAATCTGTTGTTGTTACCATAAATAAAATAAAATAAAATAATATAACAAGCTAATATATATTGCAATTGGTTATTACAGTAGTTGACAAATTAAAATGAGTAAGTAATAAGTGTGTGCGCTCAATTTATTGAGAGAGACAAAGTGACTCAGCTGGGTTGCCACCATTCTATTTTATTTGTTTTCTTATTTTAAATTTTTTAGTATTTATCCGCTCCTCATAACCAAGTATGATTATGCTGCTAAACTTATAAAATAATTCTTTTTTGGGTTAAACATTCCTGACTTTGCCTAAACAAGCAAGGTTTAATTCCAACTCTCACAAAAGATAGTATACTAGTTAATTTTAAGTATACTTGGCGTTAATTAGTAAATGCATGACTACAAAAATATTATTTATATATTAAAATTAATTATTATTTATTTGTATATATATATATATATATTATTTAATTTTTTTAATATATATTTTTATATTAATAATTAATTTTAATAGTGGATTTTAATGTTTTTTAAATATGGTTGACATGACTAATACGGCAAAATATTACTAGCTAGTAGCTATATATATATATATATATATATATATATATATATATATATATATATATATATATATTATTTAATTTTTTTAATATATATTTTTATATTAATAATTAATTTTAATAGTGGATTTTAATGTTTTTTAAACATGGTTGACATGACTAATACGGCAAAATGTTACTAGCTAGTAGCTACGGTTAACAACCAATGCAGTTTTGGACTGGTCAGCAAAAGGTGCAGTATTGATGGAACCGTGTAAGTGATATAGTTACAACATGCATATTGTGATGAATTGGTTATTACAGTAGTTGACAAATTTCATATATATACAGTTCCAACAAATGAATTTGCTATCTATATATATACATATGTATGAATCTTGAAAGGATAGAATTGAAAGAAAAAGAAACTATAAATTAGTACCAAGTCCACGAGGGAGACAAGGGGCATTATTACAATTGCTATCTATGATAACGATAGAATTTGCTATCTATGATTTGTGAATTCATGAAATAATTATAATTTAGGAAATAAAGTCAAGTCACAAGGGGCATTATTACAATTGCATCCAAAAATTTCACCACTGCACCTCTGCTATAATTAAACTAAAAACCCTTGATTTTAACTCCTGTTTTGCACTGATATGAAATCCCCAAATTCTACACCCTTATTATTATTACCAAAAATCCATCTTTCATCCATTGACTAAAGCCAAAATAAGAGGACCAAAAGCCACCATTTTACACTCATCTCTAAAGTGGTTATTGTTGGTATCACAGAAAAAGAATTCATAATTACCATAATGTTTTAACAGCTTTCACTACCTAATTCCCGTATCAATTTAGAGTAACCATTTGTGTATTGGTATCTGTGGAACTAGTTACATGATTCTTTTAATTAGATATTTATGGAGCAATTAGTGTAAACATAATATATCCACCTAGATCCAGGCATCCATATATTTTAAAATTATTCATTATAAGATAAGATGTAAGTTGAACAAATATGCATTGTTTTAGCAATTATTAGTGGTATTGTTCTTTTGGATCATAAGAATTATTATAATGTAGATTCAGGTAGGAACTTAGGAACTAAAATTGTAATAACAATGTGAAGTTGTTCTTGTGTTATACTGAAAGATAATGTATATCAACAAGGAATTAAAATAAAAGTTGGCTTATGAACTATACATCACTCACCTGCGTAAACGGAATGAAACCCCAATCCCAAATTCACGAGTTCTGCTGCGCCACAACAATAACGGAATGAAACCCTCAAATTATGAGTTCTCCTGCGCTGCAACATTAGCATGCATGTTCATCAATTCATAAATTCACAGTATATCAAAACCCCAAATTGCAACCCTAAAATCGGAACCCTACCCTCTCAGATTTTAGAAACCAAAAGAAGGTGAATACATACCTCCTTGACGATGGTGAGCGAATAAAGACAGGCTTTCAGTCGAGCAAAGAGTCTTCCTGATGTCAACGCCCAGCGAAGAGAACCGGCATTGAAGATGAGTAGCGGCGTGGTGAGTGGTGAGTGGTGAGTAATGAAGGTGAGTGGTGGAGATGGTGACTCCGTGAACGGTGACGCCGTGAGTGGTCTTCTCTGATTTGGGGGCAGGGTGATGATGAAGGGAATCGTCGTAGCTAGATAGGGATCGCGCGCGAGTGTTATGTTTTCAGTGGCCAAGTAATTTTTTTTTATTTGCCTAATAAGTGTCTGTACGCGTGAATGTATCATTTGGTGAAAGGTGAAAAAAATTTACTAAGTGTTAGATAGTGGACATTTGACTTGAAATATATTAGGCAAAACTTTTAAAATGCACCTGAAACATGACAAATAGGCTACATTTTAAAAGTGCTCTCTTTGGTGTAAAAAGTGAACCCATAACTCTTAAGTTAAGGCTACGCTTTATAAGTGATCTTTATAATATCTAAGGCATCACTTTTCAAGTGATGCCACAAATGTGATTCCTATTCTCCTACAAAAAGGAAACATGGAGAAAAGCGTAGCCTATTCCTAGAATAGGCTACGCTTTTCAAATGTAGATTAAAAAAAGTGTGGCTGAATGGGTGTTTTTCTTGTAGTAAAAATATTTATTTTTAACCTTTACTTTCCCACTTGAATATGGGTTACTTGAGACGGATGGTCAACTTAGAGCTCTTTGTGGCTTTAAGAGTAAGAGGGAGATGGGTAGTGGTTGGAGTTGTCATGCAAGGTTTCATATGGTTGCATGCTTCAATTTGAAGTGCAAGGATTGGTGTAGCACTTGATTGAATGGGTCTAGGAAGCTTTTTGGATGCCTTAGTAAGAATTTAGATTACTTGCCACCCAGCTGGAACAAGGATGATCAACTTGAAGACGGGTGTAGAAACAAGATTTGGGATCCCGACATACAAGAGGATCAATTTTGGGAGCTCGAAGCTTGTGAAGAATTTCATCAAGGCTTGGTGAATTTATTTGGAGATGTTAAAGCTTATTGGAAGTCCAAGCATTGGTGGAAGTTTCAAGATGAGTTCAAGCACAAGCCACCATGACAAGGAGCTCACCAAATGTCCAACTTAAGGACAATAACTAAAAGTGCTAGGTGTGAGACAACCCACCATGGTATGATCTTTCCTGTTTATTCGTTTTATTTTATTCATATCAGTATTCAATTCCAGTTCTGTATGTGTACTTTTATTTTGCTTTTTTTTAAAAAAAAGGGCAATCGACGCACGGGCATCCACGACGCGTACGCGTCATATGTGAATGCGAGAATAATAGGTATTGAACAGAAAGTTGGGCAGGAGTGGCGCTGGAAGTGTGCTTTACGCATAAGCAAGCCCACGCGTACGCGTGAGGTCGCTTGCGTTTTCAGCAACCCACGCGTAAGCGTCCCTGATGCGCACGCGTGGATAGGGAAATCGGCGTAATAAGCGTGCTAACCCGAGAGTTATGCTACCCTCACGCTGGAACTGTGCTAGAGGAACAAAATCACCCACGCGTATGCGTCCCTGACGCATGCGCGTCCTTTCGCTTTCAGACCACCCACGCGTACGCGTGGGAGACGCTTGCGCGTCGCATGGCCAATTCAGTTTTCACGCTTACGCGTGATGCATGCGTGTGCGTCACACCTGGTTTTTCATCTCTTACTTCTTTCTTCTCTCCTTTCTACTTCTTTCTTCCTCCTTTCTTACTTTTTTCTTCTTTATTTCTTTAACTTCTCATCCTTATTCTCTTTTATTTTATTTTCCTTATTGCATTTACATACCTTCACTCATTGCATTTTAATTTTGTGCATGTTTTTATTTTCTTTTCTAAATTTGATACTTTTTCTTTGGTGTTGAACATTCTTGCTCAACTGTTGAATATCTCTTGCATTCTTTTGGTGCTTAGTGACTTGTTTTACACTGTTGGATGATATTATTTATCTGTCAATGCAAATCTTTGCTGAAAAAGAACTGCAGATGCTATTGGATTCTAACCTCCCTACACTCAAAGTGGATTTTCTGGAGCTACAGAAGCCCAATTGGCGCGCTCTTAATTGCGTTGAAAAGTAGACATCCTGGGCTTTCCAGCAATATATAATAGTCCATTCTTTGCTCGAGATTTGATGGCCCAAATAGGCATTCCAAGTCAGCTCAAGAATTCTGGCGTTTAACGCCAGAACTGGCATAAAAACTGGAGTTAAACGCCCAAACTGGCACAAAAGCTGGCGTCTAACTCCAAGAAAAGTCTCTACAAATGAAAGCTTCAATGCTCAGCCCAAGCACACACCAAGTGAGCTCCGGAAGTTGATTTTTACACTAAACACCTAGCTTACTCATTTTTTGTAATCCTAGGTCATCAGTTTACTATAAAAACTACTTTTAGTGATTCATCTTGTACCTCATGTCACTTTATACATTTCATATTGTATTCTCTACGGCATGAGTCTCTAAACCCCATTGTTGGGGTGAGGAGCTCTGCTGTTCTTCATGAATTAATGCAACTACTACTGTTTTCCATTTTATCACGCTTGCTTCTATTCTAAGATATTCATTCGCACTTCAACCTGATGAATGTGATGATCCGTGACAATCATCATCATTCTCACCTATGAACGCGTGCCTGACAACCACTTCCGTTCTACATGCAAACAAGCTTGAATATTTATCTCTTGGGTTTCTAATCTAAGATTGGAACCTTCGTGGTATAGGCTAGGATTATTAGCGGCCATTCCTGAGATCCGGAACGTCTAAACTTTGTCTGTGGTATTCTGAGTAGGATCTGAGAAGGGATGACTGTGACGAGCTTCAAACTCGCGATTGTTGGGCGTGTGACAGATGCAAAAGGATCAATGGATCCTATTCCAGCATGATCGAGAACCGACAGATGATTAGCCGTGCGGTGACAGCGCATTTGGAACGTTTTCACTGAGAGGACGGGAAGTAGCCATTGACAATGGTGATGCCCAACATAAAGCTTGCCATGGAAGGAGCCTTGCGTGCATGAAGAAGAAGATAGTAGGAAAGCAGAGATTCAGAAGACAAAGCATCTCCAAAGCCTCAACCTGTTCGTCATCACTGCATAACAAGTATTTATTTCATGTTCTTTTACTTTTTACAATTAAATATGAGAATTATTGATATCCTGACTAAGAGTTACAAGATAACCATAGCTTGCTTCAAGCCGATAATCTCCGTGGGATCGACCCTTACTCACGTAAGGTATTACTTGGACGACCCAGGGCACTTGCTGGTTAGTTGTGCGGAATTGCAAAAGTGTGATTGTAATTTCGTGCACCACCATCGGCTTCTACTATTTTCCCACTTGCATGTTGTAGCTACCATGTAATTGAGACCTTTATTATTTGGCATTAACCCAACCATATTTTATTTGTTTTCTATCTTTGTTTTTGGGTTATTTTTCTTCTTTTTCCTCTTCTTTCAAGATGGCCACCCGAAGAGAAAGGAAAAGCTTCTCAATGGGGCAACAGACAAGTCCATTTGCACAATCTTTGGAGAAAAGCATCAGTTATAGCAACCCGTCCACTTGTACATCTTCGCATGCACCGAGGACGGTGCAATCTTTAAGTGTGGGGAGGTCGATACCGACTTTCGTGGGTTAGTTACCTTCTTTTCAACACCAATGTTTTATTTTTCTTGTTAGTTGTTGCATTTGCACGTTTGATTGCATGTTTGCTTGATTTTGTGCATATTTTACCACTTCTTGGTTGGAGTGATAAGTTCTTTTTCAAGACCCATTTTATAGCATTTCACTAATTTAAATTAAAACTTTTTTTTGTTAAACTTGTTTGAAGATTATAATTTGGAACATGGTTTATAGCTAAGAACACAAAACCCGTGAGTTTTTGAGCTTATTTATATGGTAACATTATTTAACGATAAATTTTATTCTTGTGTGTTCTCTTCTCTATGATTGTAATCTATAGTTTGTTCTATTTTATATGTCCATTGTTTAGTGTATTTACATGCATACATATGATTGAGGCCATCATTTGTTATTAGCTCACTTATCCCAAATAGCCTACCACTTCCATTTACCTTTGGTTGCCATCATGAGCCTTTTAACCCCCATTTGTTCTATATTTTACCACATCACTAGCCTTAAGAAGAAAGACAATTAATTAACCCCACTGAATCTTTGGTTAACTTAAGATATATTTTGTGTGTCAATTAAGTGTGGAAAATTGTAGAAACTTGGGTTGATGAGAAAGTGTTGAGTCTTATTGACAAGATATTGGAGTTTTGGGTGCATATTTATGTGAAACCAGAAAAACCATATGCATTGATATGTTATGTTTGCTTTTATTTTTACCTTTTTAAAAAAAATAAAAATAAAAAAATAAAAAAAATAAAAAAATAAAAAAAATAAAAAAATATAATACATATATCATATAAGTAGAATAAATGAATAAATAGGAGACAAAATTACCCCAATGCTAAGTTTAATAAAAGATCAATGCATATGTGGTGAAATTAAAGAAAATTTGATACATGAGTATGTGAAATATACAAAAGTGAGATCAAGGGTAGCTAGGCATGATTTTAGAATTTTATAGAGTGTGTGTATGTTAGGTGCTAGCTTAGGTTAGTCAAGGATTCAATTCATAGCTCACTTGGCCATACATATATCCTTACCCTTACCTTAGCCCCATTACAACCTTGAAAAGAACTCATGATGTTTGCATTGGTACACTAAATTTTTGTTGATTAGTTAGATGAAGAACAAAGTTTTAGAAAGTATGACTAGAGAAGAGCAGAGTGATTAACCCTAGACACTTGAGAGATTAGAGTGCATATACACTACCAATGAGGGTTCAATGCTTGATTCTATGTTCCCTGCTTTCATGGGCTACCTTCTTACAAGTTTACTTGTCTTTTATTTTGTAATTTGAATTAGTGAAATCAGATTTATGTTTGTCTTGGAGAACTTGTTTACTTTTAACTAAGTGGATAGAAACATCTTAGCATAGAGTTGCATTCATATGTAGGTTGCATTTCATGAGTCTTAGCTTTCCCCATTTATCCTTTTGTCTCCTTGAGCTTAGCATGAGGACATACTAATGTTTAAGTGTGGGGATATTGATAAACCACTATTTTATGGTTTATCTTGTGCTCAATTGAGTGGTTTTTATCAAGTCTTTGCACACTTATGCATACAATTTGCATGATTTTACAATTCCTTCCCAATTTTGTTCTATGGTTGAAAACTTGCTTCCTACGCCTTTAAATTGTGTATATTTAATTCTCCTTTATACCATTCGATGCCGTGATCTGGGTGTTTAGTGTTTTCAGGCTTTATAGGGCAGAAATGGCTTAGAGGATGGAAAGGAAGCTTGTAAAAATAGAAGGAACACAAGAAACCAAGGAGTTAACCAGCGAGGAGCGACGCGTGCGCATACCTGAGGCGTGCGCATGATTTGGAGATTTGTACAGCGACGCGTGCACGTACCTGACGCGTACGCGTGATACGCGAAGATGACCAGCGACGCGTACGCATGACTGACGCGTACGCATGACATGTGCCACGTGCAGAAATTACAGAAGACGCTGGGGGCGATTTCTGGGCTGTTTTTGGCCCAGTTTCAAGCCTGAAAAACACATATTAGAGGCTGTAGAGTGGGGTAATCATTCATTCATTGACACAATATTCATTCACATAATTTTAGGTTTTAGATGTAGTTTTCTAGAGAGAGGTTCTCTCCTCTCTCTAGGTTTTAGGATTTTAGGTTTAGCTTTTCTTAATTTCAGATTTCTACTTTGTTTCAATTTAGGTTTCTTCTACTATTATTGATTCTATACTTTAGTCATCTATTTCCCTTTGTGATTTTCTTATTTTTGCTAATTTGGTTTATGAACTCTTCATGTTAGATTCAATTTTCTTATTAATGCAAGTTGAGGTATTTTATGTTTAATGCTCTTTCCTTCATTTGTTTTCATTGATTTTGCAATTGGTTGTTTAGATTTAATATTTTCTTATTAATTTTTTATGTTTTTATTTTGCGCCTTCCAAGTGTTTGATGAAATGCTTAGGAGGATTTTAATTTAGACTTTTGTGTTCTTGGCTTGGGATGGTAACTTAGGAACTCTTGAGTTACTAATGTCCAAGTAATTGATGGTTGGAGCCATTAACTCTAGTTCTCACTAATTGAATTAGTGGAGAGCTAGGACATATGGACTTGAATTGATATAGCTCATTTGACTTTCCTTTACTAAGTTAGAGGATGATTTAATGGGATTGATCCTTGTAATTATCATGTTGTGGTTAGTGATAAGGATATAGATCCTTGACCACCAAACCTTGCCAAGACCTCTTTTTGTCAGTTGATTTCTCTTGCAATTTACTTTTCTTATTTCTTATTCAAAAACCCCAAAAACATACAATCTGATAACCAATAATAAATACACCTCCCTCAATTCCTTGAGAGACGCCCGAGATTTATATACTTCAGTTTAATTTTATTGGGTTTGCTTAAGTGACAAACAAATTTTTGTATGAAAGAATTCTTTGTTGGTTTAGAAACTATACTAGCAACGAGAATTTATTGTGAATTTCTTTACCACACAAAAATCTGTTCATCAAAATTACTGTGGGCAACGACCGTTCTACGATGCATCCCAAGACAATAGTTATGGTGGACCCTTTCGTGACAACCAACCTCTACCAAATTACTATGGTCAAGAGCCATTCCAGGGTGCGTACTAAGACGATGGATATGGTGGACTCCCTTGTAGTTACCAATAAGCTCCACCATATCAATCTAATGGATGTGGTAGTCCTTCCTGTACTTGTCGACAACCACCACCATATGCTTATGGACCACCCACTCAATATAACTTTGAACTACCATACTCACAAGCCCCCTACTACCAAACACCCTCATATGAGCCTAACCCATATCCACCATACCAATCACCCTATGAGCCATATGAACCATGTATGGAACCACCCCAATTCCAATCCAATTACTCCCAAGAACCACCACCTCTATACACACCTTGTCTATATCCATCAACCCAAGAGCCATATGATCCTAATTTTGCAATCCAAGCAGAACAAGAATCAAAGGATCATCTCAAGAAAACAATGGCTAAAGAATCTCAACTTGAGAACAAGGGATTGAAGTGTGTTGTACAACAAGTGGAAAAGATGGAGAGTATGGAACCACCACACCCTTATCATGATGAACCACCCTCATATCATGAACCTTTTCTCCCAACTAATAAACCCTCATATCCACCCAATTCTTCAATGAATGACACACTAAGTGTTCTTCTTCAAGGGCAAAGAGAGATGCAAAGGATGACACAAGAGTTTGTAGCTACCTTGACCGAGGTAGTAGGTAATTTTTCCTCTCTGCGCTTCGATAATCAAGGCACTCCCATGGCTACATGTGGAGAATCATTAGAAGAGCGTAGCATGAAGGAGACACTAGAAACTCTGGTGGACAATGAGGAACGTGATTTTGTATTGGAACAAGTGGAGGAAGTCGTAATAGCTAAAGAGGAAGAAGTGGTTGAAGACTTAGGAGACGCTGAACCTCCATGGGAATCTAGAATTGTAGAGTATTCCTCCAAGAAGATTGAAATTAATGTCAAGAAGGCTAGTGCACAACCTCTATGGCATATTCCCTATGAAGACTTGGATAGGATAGATTAAGAAGCAAGCTCCCTTGGTGATGAGGATCATGAATCAAGTCCTCCTAATGATGAATCTACATCTGCAAATGTAGTCCTTGAATATGAAGACCCTTCTCTGATTGAGTCTGAGAATGATGTAGAAGCGGAAGTCCTTCGAAAAGGGTGGACGGGAGTTGAGTACCCTTTGTCAAGAACGTTGGAGACTTCTCCACCTAGGTTGTCATCTACCCCTTCATTTAAGTGGGTAAGGCTTGTCTCTATTCGCCTTACCGTCCCACTTGAATATGGTATTCTTGAAACAGATGGTTAACTTAGGAGACTTTGTGGAATTAAGCATAAGAGAAGGACGTTTAGTGGTTGGTTGGATCTAAGAGAAGAGTTTGGTACTTGACGTAGCGAAAACTGGCGGATTAAGAAATTAATATAAGAGATATGTTGCAAGTACAGTTCTTAACCAACAAAAATCCGCTTATCAATTTAGAAGAGTTGTCACAAAATTAGAATTTAAAATACTGGGAGTATGAATCCTAGGTCGTCTCCCAACGAGTTGCAGAAAGATGTGCTATTCTATTAATCAGATGTTTTCCAAAATGGTTTTGAGTTTGATAAACAGAAAATTAAATCAGAGAATTTATGTAATTTAAATAAAATTCTTGACTGGGAGTAGATTGATCGGAAGTTCTATCCTTGTTGGAGTTCTCCCAAGATTAATTGATAATTGAAGGTTGTTCTACTCAGTTATCCTTTACTGGTTAGAGGAAAGTCAAGCAAGTTAGAAGTCTACTCCTGTTCACAAGTTCTAATCCTCTCCGTTGGGAAGGAATAGTGTCAGTGACTAGAGAGCCATCCAACAATAAACCCAATTACAATTTTACTCTTGAGCATTCCAACTCAAGGTTCTCCTCTCAATCAACTCCCAATCAAGTTAGAAAACTACTCAGTCATTATGAATGTAAACTTCACAAAATAAGAAAGGAAAATAAAGGAAGACATGATAAATAATAATAAAAAAGATCAATAAAAAAAATAAAAATAGTTCTTGTATGAATAAATTCTAAAAATAATCCAATAGTAATTCTGAACAAATTAAGGATTTGAAAGAGTAAGTGACAAGTAAGGAAAACAAACTAGAATGATGAAGTCTTGGCGGAGGTAATAACTCTTCTCAATATCCCAATCCAAAAAGCAATAAAAACAAAATTCTAAGAAATATGAATGTGTAGAGAGAAAACCTAGAGGAGGAGTAAAGTCAGATCTAAAAACTAAAAATTATGCGGAATCGATCTCCCCCGCGGTCTCTGCATGTTCCCTGGCTCTAATATGCTTTTCTGAGCCAAAAACTGGGTTAAAACATGGCCCAAAATTGCCCCTAGCAAATTCTGCAGATTCTGCAGATCGCGCACGTCATGCGATCGCGTCATCCACGCGTTCGCGTCATCCAGCATTTTGCCTTGCCACGCGTGCGCGTCGTCCACGCATTCGCATCACTCGTGCAGTTTCCAATCCATGCGTTCGTGTCAGGTACGCGAGTGCGTCACTAAGATTTCTCCATTTCGCGCGGTCACGTGAGCCATGCGTCCGCGTCGCTTTTCGCTAGTCATCCCCTTAATTTCTTGTGTTCCTTCCATTTTTGCAAGCCTCCTCTCCAATTTCCAAGTCATTCATGCCCTATAAAGCCTGAAACACTTAACACAGGGATCACGGCATTGAATGGAATAAAGGAGAATTAAAATACATAATTAAAAGTCTCTAGGAAGTAAGTTTTCAACCATGGAGAAATTTTGGGAAGGAGTTGTAAATACATGCTAATCATATGAATAAGTGGGTAAAGATTTGATAAAACCACACAATTAAACACAATATAAACCATAAAATAATGGTTTATCAACCTCCCCACACTTAAACATTAGCATGTCCTCATGCTTAGTTGAAGGAGATAAGATAAATGAGTAGGAACATGTAAAACTCATGCAATGCAATGCAACCTATACATGTGAATGCAACTATATGATTCTTGTCCACTTGGTTAAAAGTAAATAAGCTCTTCAAGACAATCACAAATAAAATTCCACTAATTCAATTCTTATACAGTAACAACAAATAAAAAATGCAAGAAGGTAGCTCATGAAAGCAGGGAACATAGAATTTAAGCATTGAACCCTCACTGATGATGTATGTACACTCTAGTCTCTCTAGTGTATAGGGTGATCACTCTATCCTTCTCTAATCATGCTTTCTAATTTTTGTTCTTCACCTACCAATCAACAACATTTAATGTACCAATGCGAACATCATGAGGTCTTTTCAAGGTTGTAATGGGGCTAAGGTAAAGGTAAGGGTATATATGGCTAAGTGAGCTTATAGATTGAATCTTTAATTAACCCAAGCTCTCACCTGATCATATATGTATATTCTATATAACTAAATTTCATACCTAGCTACCCAAAATTTTCTTTTCACATTCCATACTCAGGTATCAACTTTATTTTAATTTTATCATATCTGCATTGATCTTTGAATTTTAACTTAGCATTGGGGTAATTTTGTCCCCTTTTTCATTTATTGAAATTTTTTAAATTAAATTTTTTTAAATTTTTTTATTTAAATTTATTATTATTATTATTGTTTTTTTTTTTGAACATGAAAATAAACATAGCTTATCAATGCACATGGATTTTTAATTTTTATAGTCTCACATGAGTAGGTACCCAAATTCCCATTATATTTATCATGACACATTCCCTTATTATCTTTTGTTCCCACAATCTTCCCATACTCAATTAACACACAATTCTATCTTAAACTAACCAAAGATTCAATTGGGATATATAATTGTTTTTCCGCTTAAGGCTAGTGATGTGGTAAAATACAGAACACATGGATTTAAAGGCTCAAAGTGGTTGACAAAGGTAACTTAAGGGGTAGGCTTAATTTGGATAAGTAAGCTAAACAAATAATGGCCTCAATCATATGCAAGCATATAAATATATTAAACATTGGACATATAGGATGAAACAAAATATAGATTACAATCATAGAGAAGTAAACACACAAGAATGAAATATTTATGGTTAAATAATGTAACCATGTAACTAAGCTCAAATCTAACGGGTTGTGTGTTCTTAGCTTTTTGAAACTATGTTTCAAATACAACTTCATGCAAATTTAACATAAAAGTTTTGATTAAAATTAGTGAAATTTTTGTTCTAAAATAAAATAGGGTCTTAGAAGAAACTTATTATCTTTTCAATCAAGTAGAACATGCATGCAACTAACCTATTACTATGCAATTTACCCTATTCTACAAAAGAAAAACTAACTAAATATCCTATTTTATTGGTGTTAAGGAAGAGAAATTACCTCTGGAAGTCAAGTACTGACCGACCTCCCCACACTTAAGGCTTTGCACCGTCCTCGGTGCCATCTGTCAGGAACAAAGGTGGGCTGGTAGTAGTATCTCCACAGTCGGGACCGTCATGGCTCCCTGTGCTGGTAAAGGAAGTGGAGTCCGGAGTATCTGGGTCTTTGTCAGGTCTGTGGTTGCCTGTGAGTAGCTCCTTAAGGTATTTGAATTGGCGCTGGTTGCGGCGCTCTCGCAGCTTCACTTTTTGGTCTTGCCGGTCCAACCTCTCCAGTATTTGATGGAGCAGCTGACTTGTTGAAGGTGTTTGTGGTGTGGAAGGGGGAATGTCTGTAGCTTGTTCTGCGGACTGGCTAGTAGCGGCTGTTGGTGGCCTGAGATATTTCCTGTTAGGGACGTACTGATCATCCCTTGGAAGCATGGCTTTGGTGTCCCCAGTTCTGTAGGAGACTCCGGCTGCTAAGACAAAATCTGAGACCAAGGCGGGAAAAGGTAAGTTGCCCGCAATTTGTACGTGTCCTATGCCATTCCGGATGTGTCTCGGTAGGTTTAGAGGCTGGTCTATAAGGATACACCAGAGTAAAACAGCCATGTCTGCAGTGAAGGAGGACTCATGAGTGCTCGGAAATACGTAATGGGACATAATCTGTGCCCATACGCGAGCCTCCAAGGTAAGTGCTGAAGCCGATATCCCTTTGGGTCGGGATTGATGGTATCCGTAGATCCATCCGCTGCCAGGTTGTGCGATAACTCTGAGAATGGCGTCCCAGTCAAATTGGTATGTCTGGCCCTTGAGTGAGTCTTCTTGGAATGCGTCCAATCCTTCTGAAGCAGGGGGAAGATCTAAAGCTCGCTGAATAGCCTCTTCTGTAATGGGGATTTGCTTCTGACGGACATAGATAGCCTGCAGGGTTGGCAAGTGGAAATTAGAGTAGAACTCGACTACCCATGAGAGATTAACCTATCGTGGCTATCTTTGTAGGAATACCCAGTGTCTGTGTTCGATCTGCGGCTCAACAAATTCAGCAATACGGGTCGGGAGGATAAGCAGGTATTTGTTGTTGTAATTCCTTGCTGCTAGGATGGGGAACATCTGCTCACAGTAGCGGTTGGGAAATCGTGCAGTGTCCTTTGCTGGGAAGGCTTTCTCTTTTTCATCAACCTTTATAATCCTCTTAATTCGTTTTGTTGAGGGCTTAACTGCAGTTGAAGATGGCTCTGCTGCTAATGCTCTTTTTGTTCCTCTTCTTGCTGGTGGTTTGGGAGTAGCTTTCTCTTTTACTTTCTTGGTGGCCATCCTGAAAGGGAAAGAGTAAGGATGTTAAAACTTCAAGGGTTAGAGCAGGGAAGGGAACCGGAAAGGTGGTAATCAATGCACATTAAAGATGAAAGATGTTAACACATGGTCATGACTACATGTGAAAAATCATCAATAGAAATATAGCAATTGCGTATGATGACAATTAAATGCAAGGTGTTTATTGGCATGCTAGCAAAGGCATGAGTAGCATAGATCAAGCATTCAATATCCAAGTTAGATTACCAAGCCTTTCAAACTAATAACCTGTTTGTAATAACAATTATATTTAAATAATATAATATAAAAAGGATTTTGTGAAAAGCAAGCATATAGAGTAGTAGAATGAAAGAAATCTAAAAATAGTACACAATGCCATATGGGCGTTTTCACAAACACATAGCATGCATGGTGAATAAGCTATTGAAAGTATTAAATTGAACATGCAAGCAACCCTTAAAAATTAATATATAATTGTCAAACAATTCCGTAACAATCCACAAGCATATCATAAGAAACAATGACCCAAATAAATTTCCAACACCAATTAAAAGAAAAAGAAAGAAAAAAGAAAACATGGATAATGAAATTAAAAAGAAAAAAGAAAAGAAGAAGAAAACATAAAAAAACAAGAAGAAGAATAGAAAAGTAAGGAGAGAAGAAGAAAAGAAAAACCTTGATAATGGTGGTGAGAGAGAGAAAGTAGAAAGTGAGAAATAAGGAAGAAGGAAGAAGAAGGGGGAAAGAGGAAGGGAAAAGAAAAAGTAGGATTTGGGGAAGAAAAGGATAAGATATTTTGGCAGATATGGGTATGTTGTGCGGCGCAAGCGACGCGGAGGCGTGGGTTACGCGTTCGTGCGAACAACGCGTATATGAATCGATGCGGACGCGTCGGTCATGCAGACGCGTGACTCGTTTTGTGCTACTGGCGCGCGGGCAGCCTCGCGCCCGCACAACTCTCTGTTCGAAACTCATTGTTGCCAAATTTCAAGATGACGCATTCGCGTGGTGGAAGCGATCGTGTGAATGGCCAAGACTGGAAAACGACGCGGACACGTGAGGCACGCGTTCGTGTGGTAGGGCTTGTGCGACTAGCATCATTCCAACCCCAGTCCAGTGTAACATTCTGCCATACACCCTTTTTTACATCGATTTCCAGGGCACGCGTTCGCGTGCTTGACGCGGACGCGTGGGAGGCATTTTTCCACATGACGCGGACGCATCGGAGACGCGGTCGAGTGGATCAAGTTGTGCTAAAGGCACGCCGCTAGCCGCGCTTTCGCATAACTCTGTTATGTTTGCTGTTCTTCCTAGGGCCAATACGACGCGGACGCGTCGGTGACGCTGTCGCGTCGCATGCCGCTTTCCTCCTCTCTCTTATCTTTTTTTTATGCAATTATGCAAATAAAGATGCAAACTATATATGCTAATAATGAGAAGAGTTATTGAAAGAGAAAAAAAACTAAGAAGAAAGAAACAAACGATCATACCATGGTGTGTTGTCTTCCACCGAGCACTTTGCTTTAACTTCCTTAAGTTGGACGCTCCACTAGCTCAGTCTTCTGCTGTTGGTGGATCCTCCAAGAGGAAGATCTCTAGCTCCATGTTTTTGTTTATCTTCTCACCATGATATAGCTTCAAGGGATGTCCATTAACTTTGATGAATTCAGAGCTTGAAGGATGACTTAGGTGGAAAACTCTGTATGGCTTGGCCTTCTCTACTTTATATGGAACTTCCCATCTTGATCTCAACTTGCCTGGCATGAGCCTCAGTCTAGAGTTGTAAAGGAGGACTAAGTCCCCAGGTTGGAACTCTCTCCTTTTGATGTGCTTATCATGCACAGCTTTCATCTTTTCCTTGTACAGCCTTGAGTTCTCATAAGCTTCTAGGCGAAGGCTTTCTAATTCTTGCAGTTGCAACTTCCTTTCAGCTCCGACTTTCTCAAATCCCATGTTGCACTCCTTCACTGCCCAAAAGGCTTTGTGCTCTAACTCAACTGGAAGGTGACAGGCTTTTCCATAAACTAAGCAGAAGGGACTCATCCCAATGGGTGTCTTGTATGCCGTTCTGTATGCCCAGAGTGCATCTTGTAGTCTGGTGCTCCATTCTCTTCTATGAGGTTTGACTATCTTCTGCAATATGCACTTTATCTCTCTGTTGTACACCTCGGCTTGCCCATTAGTCTGGGGATGGTAGGCTGTTGCCACTTTATGAATTATCCCATGCTTCTTCAGTAATCCTGTTAGCCTCCTATTACAAAAATGGGTGCCTTGATCGCTCACGATTGCTCGTGGTGATCCAAAGCGGCAAATAATATGGTTTCTAGCAAAGGAAACAACAGTGTTAGTGTCATCAGTGCGGGTAGGAATTGCTTCCACCCATTTAGAGACGTAATCTACAGCTAACAATATATAAAAATAACCATTAGAATTTGGAAATTGACCCATGAAGTCAATGCCCCAAACATAAAAAATTTCACAGAAAAGCATAATCTATTGAGGCATCTCATCCCTCTTGGATATATTACCAAACCTTTGGCATGGGGAACAAGATTTATAGAATTCAGCAGCATCTTTAAAAAGAGTAGGCCACTAGAATCCACAGTCTAAAATTTTTCTAGCTGTTCTTTGAGGGCCAAAATGTCCTCCACTCTCAGATGAGTGGCAGGCCTCTAAAATGGACTGGAATTCTGATTAAGGCACACACCATTTAATTACGTGTTCAGCGCCACATCTCCATAAATATGGGTCATCCCATATATAATATTTGGACTCGCTTTTCAGCTTGTCTCTTTGATGCTTAGTAAAGTTTGGAGGAAAGGTGCGGCTGACTAAATAATTAGCTACGGGCACATACCAAGGGACTACTTCAGATACTGCTTGTAAGTTGTCGAATGGGAAATTATCATTTATAGGAGTGGAAGTATCCTTAATGTGCTCAAGGTGACTTAAGTGGTCTGCCACTAGATTCTGGTTACCACTCCTATCCTTAATTTCTATATCAAGTTCTTGTAGTAGCAGTATCCAACGTATAAGCCTCGGTTTGGACTCCTTTTTAGCTAATAAATACTTTAGAGCTGCGTGGTCTGAGTACACTACTACTTTAGTACCAAGTAAATATGCTCGGAATTTATCCAGAGCGAACACAATAGCTAAGAGCTCTTTTTCAGTAGTAGTGTAATTAGACTGAGCAGCATCTAAAGTTTTAGACGAATAAGCAATGACGAAGGGGTCCTTACCTTCGCGCTGAGCCAACGCTGCTCTTACTGCATGATTGGAGGCATCGCACATGATTTCAAATGGCTGGTTCCAGTCTGGTCCTCTCACAATTGGAGCTTGAGTCAGGGCGGTCTTCAGCTTATCAAATGTTTGTTTGCAATCCTCACTGAACTCGAACTCAATATCTTTCTGTAGTAGTCTGGATAAGGGTAGTGCTACCTTACTGAAGTCCTTAATAAATCTCCTGTAAAAACCTGCATGGCCAAGGAACAAACGGACTTCCCTTACAGAGGAGGGGTAAGGTAAACTAGAAATAATATCCACCTTTGCTGGATCCACAGAAATGCCAGTATTAGACACAACATGTCCTAGTACAATCCCTTGTTTTACCATAAAGTGACATTTTTCAAAATTCAATACAAGGTTCGTACTAACACATCTATCTAACACTCTAGATAAACTATCTAAGCAAAGGCTAAATGAATCACCATAAATGTTAAAATCATCCATAAAAACCTCCATACAGTCCTCAATAAGGTCAGAGAAAAGACTCATCATGCACCTTTAAAAAGTAGCTGGTGCATTGCATAAGCCAAAAGGCATTCTCTTATAAGCATAAGTTCCAAAAGGACATGTAAAAGTAGTCTTTTCCTGATCTTCAGGAGCTATGTGAATTTGAAAATAGCCTGTATAGCCATCTAAAAAGCAATAATGGGATTTACCTGACAGGCGATCAAGCATCTGATCAATGAATGGCAAGGGGTAATGATCCTTGCGAGTGGCTTGGTTGAGACGCCTATAGTCAATGCAAACCCTCCATGAATTTTGCACTCTAGTTGTTAAAATCTCTCCATGCTCATTTCTTACTGTTGTGATTCCAGACTTCTTGGGCACCACTTGTACTGGACTGACCCATTCGCTATCTGAGATTGGGTAAATGATATCTGCTTCAAGTAACCTGGTCACTTCTTTCTTGACAACTTCTAAGATGGTGGGATTTAATCTTCTTTGAGGTTGACGAACAGGCTTTGCTCCTTCTTCTAGGAATATTCTGTGCTCACAAACTTGAGGGTTGATGCCTACTATATCCGCTAGGCTCCATCCAATTGCTTTCTTATGTTTTCTCAGTACACTGAGTAGCTGTTCTTCTTGTTAGGAAGTGAGCTCCCTCGCAATGATAACTGGAAACTTCTGCTTGTCCTCAAGGTAAGCATACTTAAGGTGTGGAGGGAGGGATTTTAATTCTAATTTCTGCTCATGGTCAGGCTCTGGATTATCTGGAGCTGGTGATAATGGCAAAGTGCTCTCATTGTCCTCTGAAAATGTCCCCACACTTGGACCTTGCCTTATGTACTTCTCTTCTAATTTCTCCTGGTGAAATTTAGCCACGGTTTCATCTATGATGTCACACTTGGAGATAGAATGATCTTCCAGGGGTGCTTCATAGCTTCATTTAAATTGAATTTCACTATTCTGCCATTTATTTCGAAAGAATAAGTTCCGGAAAATGCGTCCAGCTTGAACTTTGAAGTCTTCAGGAATGGTCTTCCAAGCAGGATTGATGATGGCCTTCCTGAGTCATTAGGGGGCATTTCCAGGATATACAAGTCAATGGGAAATGTGAGCCCCTTAATGCTCACTAATACATCTTCAGCAATTCCAAACACTATGATAATGCTTTTATCTGCTAACACAAAATGAGCTGCCGACCTTTTTAAGGGAGGGAGGCTCAAAGTATCATATATAGTCAAAGGCATTATACTAACACACACTCCTAAATCACACATGCAGTCAAAAAATATCACCCCCCAATGGTACAATTAACCATACATGGACCTGGATCACTACACTTTTCAGGTATACCTCCCATTAAAGCAGATATAGAACTACCTAAAGGAATAGTCTCTAATTCATTAATTTTGTCTTTATGTATACATAAATATTTTAGAAACTTTGCGTATTTAGCTACCTGCTGAATAACATCAAAAAGGGGAACAATTACCTCAACCTTTTTGAATATTTCTACCATTTTGGGATCAAGTTCCATTTGCTTTCTGGGCTTCCTTGCAATTTGTGGAAATGGAATAGGGAGGGTGTTTTCTGCAGCGTCTGTATTCTTTGGTGCTTCTTCCTGTGGTTAAGCTTCTTCTTCTTCAACCATGTCTTGTACGTCCTCTTCCTCTTCATCATCTTCTACCTCCACCACCTCTTCAGCTGGGGCGTGTTTTGGTGGGATTGGTGATGCACAGAAACTTGTCTGTCAACAAATTTTCTTCGGCAAGTATACCAAATTGTCGTCAACTAATAACTCACAAAAGAGTGAGGTCGAATCCCACAGAGATTAACGGATTAAGCAATCAACGATTAATTGATTATCCTAGTTAGACGAATCATATTGGAGTGATAAGCAACAAGGAAATGTAAATGGCATAAAAGTAAAGAAAGCAATAAAGTGCAGAAAAATAAAATGGCAAGAAAAGTAAATATAAGAACTAAAAATAAAATGAACATTGGGATCAAGAGATGTTGCAATCCTCCGGATCAAGTTCATTCTCATCTCTTCCTCAATCAATGCATTCATTGATCTCCTTGGCAATCTTAAGTGATTGAATTCCAATTCCTTGGTAATTCAATCTCTCAAATCTTGATCAATAGTCAATTCCTTGGTCAATTGCTCATGAGAAGAGATGAAGTATGGTCACTGATTATACCACATGTATTTCCAAATCAAAGTGTTGGTAGGATTATATGTCACTATATCCATCCAAACCCGAATTTGGTCCAACATGAGAAAGCATTTCTAGCATGATCTCTTCATTCCTCTTCCAAGGTTCAGAAGAGATCCAAGTATGAATAGCTTCTTTTCCAAGACAACTATCCAATTGGATGAAGATTGAAAGCTTTCTAGTAAAATCAAGAGAAAAGAAAGAAGAAGAATAATGAAAACTATTATTGATCCATCAAATTACAACAGAGCTCCCTAACCCAATGAAAAGAGTTAGTTGATCATTGCTCTACCAAAATAGAAAAGAAAGAAAGTGCAGAAAAGTAAAGAGGAATATTAAAACTAAAATTGAAACTTCAAAATTCATAAATGAAGAGTACAAAGAAAAGAAAAAGAAGGAAAATTGTGTGAGGGGAGGGAGTCCGAAGACCCCTCTTTAATCCCCCAATTCCAGTGTTTTCGTCCCCCCTTGAATGTATAAACTAAGGCCCTTATATAGGCTCTCCTAAATTACAAAATGAAAATTAAAAGTAAATTACAATTAAATGAAAATTTCTATTCTAGATGCTTCTTGTGGCCTTGATTGGTTGACACTTGTGGGCTTGCTTCCTTGAGGTTGGGTGGTCCTTGAAAGAGAAGTGAATCAAATTGAGGTCCAGGGTGACTTGGCGTCATTGGTGCCGTTAGCCATACTAACGCTACAAGTGTGGCGTTAGTGCTAAAGTTAGTGTGGCTAACGTCACACTTGCTACCCAGTTGGTGTTTTGGGGTTTAAAAGATGTCTCTGGTTTGTACTCCAATTTCATGTCCACTATAGAGTATTATATATCGTTGGAAAGCTCTGAATGTCAGCTTTCTAACGTAACTAGAATCACCTTAATTGGACCTCTGTAACTCAAGTTATGCTTCTTTGAAGTGGACAAGGTCGCTGGCATAGTCGCTAGCGTTACTGGAAAACGTGAGTCACAATAACGTTAGCGATCAAGGGATGAATATTGCCAGGTTCTGAAGTTCAAAATTACTGTCCACCCCATACTATTAAATATTTTTGAAAAGCTCTGGATGTCTACTTTCCAACTCTTTTAAAAGTGCATCATTTGGAGCTCTACAGCTCGAGTTACATTTCTTGGAAGGTGAAGAGGTCAGCTGGCCTTACTACAGGTTGATGCCATGTTTATATTTGCACTTTTGGGGCAGGTTTTTTCCCTCAAATTTAGTTTCCACCATGTAGTGCCATATATGGTTGGAAAGCTCTGGAATCCTTCTTTCCAATGCCACTAGAATCACCTCATTTGGAGCTTTGTGGCTCAAGTTATTCTTGTTTGAAGAAGGCATGGTCAGGCTGCAGGGTGAGATTTTTGCCTACGTTAATGTCCACATTAGTGTAATTAACGTGGCCATTAACTTGGGTCCTTCTTTGCTTCACAAACGTTAGTGGCATTCACCTTTTCCACTAACGTTGGCGTTTCCCTTTTCTTCCACGTTAGTTCCCACGTTAATGTAACAAACGTGGAAGCTAACGTGGGTTTTCTAGCTTTCGCAAATGTTAGTGGCATTCACTTTTTCTACTAACGTTGGCGTTTCCCTTTCCTTCCACGTTAGTTCCCACGTTAATGTAACTAACGTGGAGACTAACGTGGGTCTTCTTGCCCGTTACTAACGTTAGTGGTGTTTACTTTTACCACTAACGTTCCATGCTCTCCTTCTTCAAAGTTAATGCCACTAACTTTCTCACCAACGTTGGGGCTTCTCTTTTCTTCTACGTTAATGGCCACGTTAGTAGCACTAACGTAGCCACTAATGTGGCTCTTATCTGCTTCTTGTTACCTGAAATCAATCAAACAAAGTGCATCAAAGTCTTGCTCTTAATCATGGGATCATGCATCATCCATTTTATTATTCAATTCATGCATAATTCTCATGAAATCATTCAAAAATCACAATGTTTGCTTGAATCATGGTATGAATGCATTTTCAACCAAATACTTGCTTATTTCCTAAGAAAATGTATGAAACCAACCTAAAGCATACAAAAAATGGCTAGTAAAACTAGCCAAGATGCCCTGCCATCACAACACCAAACTTAAATCTTGCTTGTCCCCAAGCAAGAAAAGAACTATGCACAAAGAATTCTCTTAATTGGAATTCATTGAAGAATTGCTTATGATGCCTTAGTGGGTGAAGTGAATAAGTGACAGTGGGGTTAACTCTAATTTGTATGCTTATGCAAGGATTCCAGTGCTCATTAGTCCTTACATTTTGGAAGTCTTAGATCTGAGGACTTTCATTCAAATGATATTATGGAATCCTCTTTATAGATTGTCACCTTTGAAGCAGCACTTATTTTCTAGCATTTTTCTTTTCTTTTTGTATCTTGGCCTCGACTCTAGGTATCATGTCTCAAAGCGGCTTTTTAAGATAAGCTTTCAATCAATACTCCCAAACCAGTTGGTCTAGGATATTAGGTGTTGAAGCACCCCTTAGGATATACTTGCTCAAGCCTCTCTCTTTGACACAAATCCACCACAAGCATGTAACTAGGACAATAACTCTTTGAGTTCTTGTTTCTTTCTTTTTCTTCTTAGTAATTGATGCTCAGAGCCTTGGACTTGTTCTTTGTTTTTCTTATTCTTTTGTTTTCTTTTGTTACTGCTTCTTGGATCAATAGATGTTTGAGAAATTCCATAATACTTCTCTAAACTTCATTTCCTGTCTATGAGCTCCCATGCAAGTTTTCACAAACATGCAACCTCAATACACAATCATACAATCAGAACCTCCACTTTTCTTAATCTTTTGCTTGCCCCAAGATTTATAAAATTCTTCAACATTTTCCTTTCAAAAGAATGATTTTTTTGTTGCATTCTTAGAGATATTGGGTGCAAGTAAAACTCAAGATGATAATCATGATATCATACTAACATGTTACAAATCAAATATCAAATTATGCTTATTCACAAGGAGTAATCACACATGCATACAAAGAAAATAGAAGACAATCATGCAATTTAAAGTGCTGGAAATAAGTAAAAGGAAAAAGGAGCTTTACCACCTTGTAGTTCATCTTCATTGTTGTTGCCCTTTTCCTCCTATTCTTCCCCTTCCCACACCAAACTTAGAATGATTGCTTATACTCAAGAAACCATTAAGACAGTGGTGATGGGGTCTATGATGGATCATGAATATCTTAGAATGAAGTGTGCATATGCATGTATTTCAGCAAGCAAGATTAAGGATACAATAAAGGCACAAGAGATACAAACAGAGACATTTTGATTGCATTAATAAGTGGTGTGCTTGGTACCTTGCATGAAAGATAAGTGGCAACACCAAACTTAGTGTGACACTCTCAATTTAGAATGTTGCAAGTACCCAGTGAAGATTGAAAATCAAATTGTTGCATGACAACACCAAACTTAGAATGCAATCATATGCCAAATTATTGAAAGTAAACTAAGAAAGGAAAGAAAATGTTACCTACGATTGGGTTGCCTCCTAACAAGCGCTCTTTTAATGTCATTAGCTTGACATGTTGTTCATGAATTTCTTCCTCTTCTTCCAGTTTGTTAAGAGGAATGACCTCAAGAGGAAAGAGGAGCCAGTTAATGCCCCTTGTTTTGATTGCCTCTCCCCAGCAAGCCTTCTTCTGTTGTTAGCTTGAGTAAACTTGCTTGTTGGAGTAGGGGTGGGATCGCTTTTGGTTGACCTTTTCTTCTTCATGGATATTGTTCTTCTTTTCTTGGTCACCATCCTCTTTTTAGTACTCATGTTGATTACCTTCACCACTTTGATTTCAGTACTTGGGTGTTGTATGATGGTTGGAGCATCCTTTTCATCAAGAGCTTCTTGAATTGGTGGTTCAATGAACTCACCCTCTATGCAACTCTCTGTTTCATTGGAGTCTGGGCTCCCTTGATTGACTACCTCCCTTTTTCTTGACCTTTGAATGAACTCCTCTGTTTCTGGAGAGAGTGGAGTGGTCTCTTTTTGTGATCTCAGCTCTTCAATGAATTGTTCTTCAGAATAGAGTTGTGCATTCTGTCTCAATTTTTCTTCATGGTCTCTTTTTGCTATTTTCTCCTCTTCGTTTGTCTTTATTATTTCTTCAAGGAGGAGTTCTATCCTAGCGAGTCTCTCTTCTTCTCTACTTTTTTTGAGTTCTTCAATGATGAGTTTCATCCTAGCAAGTTTATCTAAAGGAGGTTGGGTAGGTTGTAAAGGTTGGTTGGGGTTGGCTTGTGAATGGAATTGGTTGTTTTGTTGTTGTGTGTTCTGAAAGTGGTATGACTCTTGTGGGTAGTGGATTGAGTTTTGTGGATGGTGAAATGAATTGTATGGATTTGGGATAGACTTTTGTGCTGAGGCATACTCAAATGATGAAGAATTTAGGCATGTAAAACTTGGAGGTGAGGTTGTATAATTAAGAGGTGATGGCTCTTGATGAATGGGGTATGAATGAGTGAAATCTCTTTGATTTTGATCTTTCCAGCCACAACTTGAGTAGTGATCAAATTCGCCAAAATATGGACCATTTTGTGGCTCTGAAAAATACCCTATTTCATGTTCTTGATACTCCCACCCACCATGAGCATAGTAAAGTGGATCATTCTGTGGTAGTGAAGAGTTTCCCATGAAATTTGTTTGACTAAAATATGATGGATGCTCCTTTCTTTCCTGCAAAAAGCTCTGTCTCAAACAATAATCACCAAAAGAAATTGGAATCTCCATTGTAATAAATGAAGGATTCTTAGTGAGTCAATATCACAAACAGTTAGTTAGCAAAAGAAAATAAGAAACAAAAGAAAACAACGACAAAAGAAAAGTGTCTAATCTAGTAAATCAATCAACCGGTAGTTTGTTAATCACAATTAATCCTCGGTAACGGCGCCATAAACTTGATGCACGGATACTTGTCTCTCAACAAATTTCCTTCGGCAAGTATACCGAATTGTCATCAAGTAATAACTCACAAAAGAGTGAGGTCGAATCCCACAGAGATTAACGGATTAAGCAATCAATGGTTAATTGATTATCCTAGTTAGACAAATCATATTGGAGTGATAAGCAACAAGGAAATGTAAATGGCATAAAAGTAAAGAAAGCAATAAAGTGCAGAAAAATAAAATGGCAAGAAAAGTAAATATAAAAACTAAAAATAAAATGAACATTGGGATCAAGAGATGTTGCAATCCTCCGGATCAAGTTCATTCTCATCTCTTCCTCAATTAATGCATTCATTGATCTCCTTGGCAATCTTAAGTGATTGAATTCCAATTCCTTGGTAATTCAATCTCTCAAATCTTGATCAATAGCCAATTCCTTGGTCAATTGCTCATGAGAAGAGATGAAGTATGGTCACTGATAATACCACATGTATTTCCAAATCAAAGTGTTGGTAGGATTATATGTCACTATATCCATCCAAACCCCAATTTGGTCCAACATGAGAAAGCATTTCTAGCATGTTCTCTTCATTCCTCTTCCAAGGTTCAGAAGGGATCCAAGTATGAATAGCTTCTTTTCCAAGACAACTGGTACGCGGAATTGTGATTACACTTTAATTATGTAAAGTTCATTGCTCTTTCTTTCCCTAGAAATGGCGCCAAAAACATGATGCCAAAACCACGGTTCACAACTCCGTGTAACTGACCAGCAAGTGCACTGGGTCATCCAAGTAATATCTTACGTGAGTAAGGGTCGAATCCCACGGAGATTGTTGGTATGAAGCAAGCTATGGTCACCTTGCAAATCTCAGTTAGGCAGATATAAATTGATAATGGTGTTTTTGAATAATAATTAATAGAATAGGGATAGAAATACTTATGTAATTCATTGGTGAGAATTTCAGACAAGCGAATGGAGATGCTTTCATTCCTCTGAACCTCTGCTTTCCTGCTATCTTCATCCAATCAGTCTTACTCCTTTCCATGGCTGGCTTTATGTGATACATCACCACTGTCAATGGCTACTTTCGGTCATCTCTCGGGAAAATGATCCAATGCCCTGTCACGGCACGGCTAATCGTCTGGAGGCATCACCTTTGTCAATGGCTTCATCTTATCCTCTCAGTGAAAATGGTCAACGCACCCTGTCACGGCACGACTATTCATCTGTCGGTTCTCGATCATGCTGGAATAGGATTTACTATCCTTTTGCGTCTGTCACTAACGCCCTGCAATCGCGAGTTTGGAGCTCGTCACAGTCATTCATTCATTGAATCCTACTCGGAATAACACAGACAAGGTTTAGACTTTCCGGATTCTCTTGAATGCCGCCATCATTCTAGCTTACGCCACGAAGATTCTGATTAAGAGATCTAAGAGATACTCATTCAGTCGAAGGTAGAACGGAAGTGGTTGTCAGGCACGTGTTCATAGGGAATGATGATGATTGTCACATTCATCACATTCAGATTGAAGTACGAATGAATATCTTAGAAGCGAAATAAGATGAATTGAATAGAAAACAGTAGTACTTTGCATTACTCTTTGTGGAACAGCAGAGCTCCACACCTTAATCTGTGGAGTGTAGAAACTCTACCGTGAAAATACATAAGTAAAAGGTCCAAGCATGGCCGAGATGGCCAGCCCCCAAAACGTGATCAATCGATCAAAAGATAATCCAAAGATGTCTAATACAATAGTAAAAGGTCCTATTTATAATAAACTAGTCACTAGGGTTTACATGAGTAAGTAATTGATGCATAAATTCACTTCCGGGGCCCACATGGTGTGTGCTTGGGCTGAGCTTTAACTTTCCACGTGCAGAGGTCATTTGTGGAGTTGAACGCCAGGTTTTGATCCATTTCTGGCGTTCAACTCTGGTTTTGGATCCTTTTCTGGCGCTAGACGCCAGAATTGGGCAGAGAGCTAGCGTTGAACGCCAGTTTGCGTCGTCTAAACTTAGCCAAAGTATGGACTATTATACATTGTTGGAAAGCCCTGGATGTCTAATTTCCAACGCAATTGGAAGCGCGCCATTTTGAGTTCTGTAGCTCCAGAAAATCCATTTTGTGTACAGGGAGGTCAGAATCCAACAGCATCAGCAGTCCTTCTTCAACCTCTGAATCTGATTTTTGCTCAAGTCCCTCAATTTCAGCCAGAAAATACCTAAAATCACAGAAAAACATAGTAAAGTCTAGAAATGTGAATTTAACATAAAAACTAATAAAAATGTCCCTAAAAGTAACTAGATCCTACTAAAAACATACTAAAAACAATGTCAAAAAGCGTATAAATTATCCGCTCATCACAACACCAAACTTAAATTGTTGCTTGTCCCCAAGCAACTGAAAATCAAATAGGATAAAAAGAAGAGAATATACTATAAATTCCAAACTATCAATGAAACACAGCTTCAATCAAATGAGCGGGACTTATAGCTTTTTGCCTCTTGAATAGTTTTGGCATCTCACTTTATCCATTGAGGTTCAGAATGATTGGCATCTATAGGAACTCAGAGTTCAGATAGTGTTATTGATTCTCCTAGTTCAGTATGATGATTCTTGAACACAGCTTCTTTATGAGTCTTGGTCGTGGCCCTAAGCACTTTGTTTTCCAGTATTACCACCGGATACATAAATGCCACAGACACATAATTGGGTGAACCTTTTCAGATTGTGACTCAGCTTTGCTAAAGTCCCCAATTAGAGGTGTCCAGGGTTCTTAAGCACACTCTTTTTTTTTTTTTGCTTTGGACCTTGACTTTAACCGCTCAGTCTCAAGTTTTCACTTGACACCTACACGCCACAAGCACATGGTTAGGGACAGCTTGGTTTAGCCGCTTAGACCAGGATTTTATTCCTTTAGGCCCTCCTATCCATTGATGCTCAAAGCCTTGGGATCCTTTTTATTTCCCTTGCCTTTTGGTTTTAAGGGTTATTGGCTTTTTGCTCTTGCCTCTTGGTTTTAAGAGCTTTGGCTTTTTCTGCTTGCTTTTTCTTTTTCTTATTATTTTTTTCGCCTATTTTTTTTTATTTTTTATTTTTTTCCAAGCTTTGTTCTTTGCTGCTTTTTCTTGCTTCAAGAATCATTCTTTCAAGAGCCAACATATTTAACATTCATGAACAACAACTTCAAAAGACATATGCACTGTTCAAGCATACATTCAGAAAACAAGAAGCATTGTCACCACATCAATATAATTAAGCTAAGTTCAAGGATAAATTCGAAACTCATGTACTTCTTGTTCTTTTGAATTAAAATATTTTTCAATTAAGAGAGGTGATGGATTCATAGGACATTCATAACTTTAAGACAGAGTTACTAACTACTAATGATCATTTAATGAAGACACAAACATAGATAAGCACATAACATAGAAAATGAAAAACAGAAGAAATAAGAACAAGGAATGAATCCACCTTAGTGATGGTGGCGTTTCCTTCTTGAGGAACAAATGATGTCCTTGAGCTCTTCTATGTCTCTTCCTTGTCTTTGTTGCTCCTCCCTCATTGCTTTTTGATCTTCTCTTATTTCATGAAGCATGATGGAGTGCTCTTGATGTACCACCCTTAGTTGTCCCATATTGGAACTCAATTCTCCTAGGGAGGTGTTGATTTGCTGTAAAATGTACTACCACTGAGCTATAGACCCTTGATGGAGGCTTTTGTCTTCCCTTTCCTCTTTCTAGAGGTTTCTCTGGCCTTAGGTGCCATCAATGGTTATGGAAAAAACAAAAAAGCTATGCTTTTACCACACCAAACTTGGAATTTTGCTCGCCCTCGAGCAATAAAAGAAAGAATAGATGAAGAAGAAGAAGAAATGGAGGAGAGGGAGAGTGGGAAGTGTTTCGGCCATATGGGAGGGTTTGGGTAGGAAATTGGTTTTGAATTTTGAAGGTAGGTGGGGTTTATGAGGTAGGTTTATGGGGAAGAGTGGATGGATGTGAATGGTGAAGAGGTGATGGGGAAGAGAGATTGAGGTGATTGGTGAAGGGTTTTTGGGGAAGAGTGTTTATGGGGTTGTGTGAAAGAGAGAGGTGAGAAGAAGTGAGTGGAGGTAGGTGGGGATCCTGTGGGGTCCACAGATCCTGAGGTGATCCTGTGGGGTCCACAGATCCTGAGATGATCCTGTGGGGTCCACAGATCCTGGGGTGTCAAGGATTTGCATCCCTGCACCAATTAGGCATGCAAAATGCCTTTGCACACAACTCTGCGCATTCAGCGCCAGGTTGGTGCCCATTTTGGGCGTTCAACGCCCATTTACTAGCCATTTCTGGCGTTGAACGCCAGAACCATGCTTGTTCTGGGCGTTCAGCGCCAGAATGCTGCCCATTTTGGGCGTTCAGCGCCAGAACCTTGCTCTGTTCTGGCATTGAACGCCAGGCAGATGCTCCTCCAGGGTGTGATTTTTCTTCTGCTGTTTTTGATTCCGTTTTCAATTTTTATATTTATTTTGTGACTCCACATGATCATGAACCTAATAAAACATGAAAAACAAAAACAAAATTAGATAGATAAACATTGGTTTGCCTCCCAACAAGCACTTCTTTAATGTCAATAGCTTGATAGTGGGCTCTCATGGAGCCTTACAGATGTTCAGAGCATTGTTGAAACTCTCCAACACCAAACTTAGAGTTTGGATATGGGAGTTCAACACCAAACTTAGAGTTTGGTTGTGGCCTCCCAACACCAAACTTAGAGTTTGACTGTGGGGGCTTAGGTTGACTCTGCTTTGAGAGAAGCTTTTCATGCTTCCTCTCCATGGTTGCAGAGGGAGATCCTTGAGTTTTAAACATAAGGGAGTCCTCATTCCATTGAAAGACTACTTCACCTCTGTCAACATCAATCACAGCTCTTGCTGTGGCCAGGAAAGGTCTTCCTAGGATGATGGATTCATCCTCTTCCTTTCTAGTATCCAGGACTATGAAATCAGCAGGGATGTAAAGGCCTTCAACCTTTACTAACACGTCCTCTACTTGTCCATATGCCTGTTTTCTTTAATTGTCTGCCATCTCTAATGAGATTTTAGCAGCTTGCACCCCATAGATTCCCAGTTTCTCTATTACAGAGAGGGGCATGAGGTTTATTCCTGAACCAAGGTCACACAGAGCCTTAAAGATCATGGTGCCTATGGTACAAGGTATTATGAACTTCCCAGGATCCTGTCTCTTCTGAGGCAATGTAAGTTGATCCAGATCACTTAGTTCATTGATGAACAAGGGAGGTTCAACTTCCCAAGTATTAATGCCAAATAATTTGGCATTTAGCTTCATGATTGCACCAAGAAACTTGGCAGTTTGCTCTTCAGTAACATCCTCATTCTCTTCAGAAGAGGAATACTCATCAGAGCTCATGAAGTGCATAAGGAGGTTCAATGGAATCTCTATGGTCTCTAGATGAGTCTCAGATTCCTTTGGTTCCTCAGAGGGAAGCTCCTTATTGATCACTGGACGTCCTAGGAGGTCTTCCTCCTTGGGATTTGCGTCTTCCTCTCCCTCTTTGGGTTCGGCCATGGTGCTTATGTCAATGGCCTTGCACTCTCCTTTTGGATTCTCTTCTGTATTGCTTGGGAGAGTACTTGGAGGGATTTCAGTGATCCTTTTACTCAGCTGGCCCACTTGTGCTTCCAAATTTCTAATGGAAGACCTGGTTTCATTCATGAAACTCACAGTGGCCTTAGATAGATCAGAGACTAGATTTGCTAAATTAGAAGCATTTTGTTCAGAGTTCTCTGTCTGTTGCTGAGTGGATGATGGAAAAGGTTTATTATTGTTAAACCTGTTTCTTCCACCATTATTAAAGCCTTGTTGAGACTTTTGATCCTTCCATGAGAAATTGGGGTGATTTCTCCATGATGAGTTATAGGTGTTTCCATAAGGTTCACCTAAGTAATTTACCTCTGCTATTGCAGGGTTCTCAGGATCATAAGCTTCTTCTGCATAAGAAGCCTCTTGAGTACTGTTGGATGCAGCTTGCATTCCATGCAGACTCTGAGAGATCATATTGACTTGCTGAGTTAATATTTTATTCTGAGCCAATATGGCATTCAGAGTATCAACTTCAAGAACTGCCTTCTTCATAGGCATCTCATTACTCACAGGATTCCTTTCAGAAGTGTACATGAACTGGTTATTAGCAACCATGTCAATGAGTTCTTGAGCTTCTGCAGGTGTTTTCTTTAGGTGAATGGATCCACCTACAGAAGTGTCCAGTGACATTTTTGATAGCTCAGATAAACCATCATAGAATATATCCAGGATGGTCCATTATGAAAGCATGTCAGAAGGACACTTTTTGGTCAACTGTTTGTATCTTTCCCAAGCTTCATAGAGGGATTCACCTTCTTTCTGTCTGAAGGTTTGAACATCAGCTCTAAGCTTGCTCAGCTTTTGAGGAGGAAAGTACTTGGCTAAGAAAGCCGTGACCAGCTTATCCCAAGAGTTCAGGCTGTCTTTGGGTTGAGAATCCAACCATAATCTAGCTCTGTCTCTTACAGCAAAAGGGAAAAGCATGAGCCTGTAGACTTCAGGATCTACTCCATTAGTCTTAACAGTATCACATATCTGCAAGAATTCAATTAAGAACTGAAAGGGATCTTCAGATGGAAGTCCATGAAACTTGCAGTTCTGCTACATCAGAGAAACTAATTGAGGTTTCAGCTCAAAGTTGTTTGCTCCAATGGCAGGAATAGAGATGCTTCTTCCATGTAAATTGGAATTAGGTGCAGTAAAGTCACCAAGCATCTTCCTTACATTATTATTATTTTCGGCTGCCATCTCCTCTTCCTGTTCGAAAATTTCTGAAAGGTTATCTCTGGATTGTTGTATTTTAGCTTCTCTTAGTTTCCTTTTCAGAGTCCTTTCAGGTTCTGGATCTGCTTCCACAAGAATGTTCTTATCCTTGCTCCTGCTCATATGACAAAGAAGAGGGCACAGAAAAATAATAATAATAATAGAGATCCTTTATACCACAGTATAGGGATCCCTGTGTGAGTGGAAGAAAAGAGGGAGATAAAGAATGTAATGTAATGGAAGAAACACAACTATGAGGAGGGTAAAGATGTGAGATGAGATGTTAGTAGATGAATAAATAAATAGAATAAGATGGGAGAGGGAGAATTTTCAAAAATAATTTTTGAAAAAGGGTTAATGATTTTCGAAAATGGTTTTTGGAAAAATGTTAGTATTTTTCGAAAATTTTTAAAATCAAAAATAAAAATAAGAATAATTAGTTAATTAAAAAGAAATTTTTGAAAAAGAGGGAAGATATTTTCGAAAATTAGAGAGAGAGAGTTAGTTAGGTAGTTTTGAAAAAGTTAAGAAACAAACAAAAAGTTAGTTAGTTAGTTGAAACAAATTTTGAAAAGATGAGAGGTTAGGAAGTTAGAAAAGATATTTTGAAATCAAATTTTTGAAAAAGATAAGATAAGAAGATATTTTTGAAAAGATATGATAGAAATTAGTTTTTGAAAAAGATTAGATTTTTAAAATCACAATTAATGACTTGATTCACAAGAAATCACAAGATATGATTCTATAACTTAAAGTTTGAATCTTTCTTAACAAGCAAGTAACAAACTTCAAATTTTTGAATCAAAACATTAATTGATTATGTTATTTTCGAAAATTTGATATAAAAATAAGAAAAAGATTTTTGAAAAATATTTTTGGAATTTTCGAAAATAACTAAGAATTTTGAAAAAGATTTGATTTTTGAAAAAGATTTTGAAAAAGATAAGATTTTCAAATTGAAAATTTGATTTGACTCATAAGAAACAACTTGATTTTAAAAATTTTTGAAAAAGTCAACTCAAATTTTCGACTTTGATGAGAGAAAAAGGGAAAGATATTTTTTTGTTTTTTGAATTTTTATGATGAGAGAGGAAAACAGGAAAAATGATGCAATGCATGAAAGTTATGGATCAAAACAATGAATGCATGCAAGAATGCTATGAATGTCAAGATGAACACCAAGAACACTTTGAATGTCAAGATGAACATCATAGACACAATTTTGAAAAATTTTTAATGCAAAGAAAACATGCAAGACACCAAACTTAGAATTCTTTAATGCTTACGCACTAAGAATTCAAGAATGCATATGAAAAACACCATACAACACAAAACAAAAAATCATCAAGATCAAACAAGAAGACTTACCAAGAACAACTTGAAGATCATGAAGAACACTATGAATGCATGAAATTTTCGAAAAATGCAAGATGCACATGCAAATGACACCAAACTTATGACATGACTCATGACGCAAACAAGAAACACAAAAAATGTTTTTGATTTTTATGATTTTCTAATTTTTTTGGATTTTTCAAAAATTAATTGAAAAAGGAAAATAAGGATTCCAAAATTTTTAATATGAATTCTAGGAATCTTGCATTGTTATTCTAAAGCTTCAGTCCAGGAATTAGACATGGCTCACTAGCCAACCAAGCTTTCAATGAAAGCTCCGGTCCAAAACGCTAGACATGGCCAATGGCCAGCCAAGCTTCAGCATGTAATTCAGACAAGACATGCCTGACATACCCTACAGTCGTATAGCAGCTGATGGTTGGAAGCCTCAGTCCAAAAGAATTTAGACATGGCTTTACAGCCAGCCAAGCTTCACATGCTTCATGAAACACTAGAATTCATTCTTAAAAATTTTGAATCTAAATTTTTTTTTTCGAAAATAGGTGAGAAAATTTTGAAATATTTTTGAAAAAGTTTTGAAAAGAAAACAAAAACAAAAATTCCCTAATCTGAGCAACAGGATGAACCGTCAGTTGGTACGCGGAATTGTGATTACACTTTAATTATGTAAAGTTCATTGCTCTTTCTTTTCCTGAAAATGGCGCCAAAAATATGATGCCAAAACCACAGTTCACAACTCCGTGTAACTGACCAGCAAGTGCACTGGGTCGTCCAAGTAATACCTTACGTGAGTAAGGGTCGAATCCCACGGAGATTGTTGGTATGAAGCAAGCTATGGTCACCTTGCAAATCTCAGTTAGGCAGATATAAATTGATAATGGTGTTTTCGAATAATAATTAATAGAATAGGGATAGAAATACTTATGTAATTCATTGGTGAGAATTTCAGACAAGCGAATGGAGATGCTTTCGTTCCTTTGAACCTCTGCTTTCCTGCTATCTTCATCCAATCAGTCTTACTCCTTTCCATGGCTGGCTTTATGTGATACATCACCACTGTCAATGGCTACTTTCGATCATCTCTCGGGAAAATGATCCAATGCCCTGTCACAGCACGGCTAATCGTCTGGAGGCATCACCCTTGTCAATGGCTTCATCTTATCCTCTTAGTGAAAATGGTCAACGCACCCTGTCACGGCACGGTTATTCATCTGTCGGTTCTCGATCATGCTGGAATAGGATTTACTATCCTTTTGCGTCTGTCACTAACGCCCTGCAATCGCGAGTTTGGAGCTCGTCACAGTCATTCATTCATTGAATCCTACTCGGAATACCACAGACAAGGTTTAGATTTTCCGGATTCTCTTGAATGCCGCCATCATTCTAGCTTACGCCATAAAGATTCTGATTAAGAGATCTAAGAGATACTCATTCAGTCGAAGGTAGAACGGAAGTGGTTGTCAGGCACGCGTTCATAGGGAATGATGATGATTGTCACGTTCATCACATTCAGATTGAAGTACGAATGAATATCTTAGAAGCGAAATAAGATGAATTGAATAGAAAACAGTAGTACTTTGCATTAATCTTTGAGGAACAGCAGAGCTCCACACCTTAATCTATGAAGTATAGAAATTCTACCGTGAAAATACATAAGTGAAAGGTCCAGGCATGGCCGAGATGGCCAGCCCCCAAAACGTGATCAATCGATCAAAAGATAATCCAAAGATGTCTAATACAATAATAAAAGGTCCTATTTATAATAAACTAGTCACTAGGGTTTACATGAGTAAGTAATTGATGCATAAATTCACTTCCGGGGCCCACTTGTTGTGTGCTTGGGCTGAGCTTTAACTTTCCATGTGCAGAGGCCATTTGTGGAGTTGAATGCCAGGTTTTGATCCATTACTGGCGTTCAACTCTGGTTTTGGATCCTTTTCTGGCGCTGGACGCCAGAATTGGGCAGAGAGCTAGTGTTGAACGCCAGTTTGCGTCATCTAAACTTGGCCAAAGTATGGACTATTATAAATTTCTGGAAAGCCCTGGATGTCTACTTTCCAACGAAATTAGAAGCGTGCCATTTTGAGTTCTGTAGCTCCAGAAAATCCATTTTGAGTGCAGGGAGGTCAGAATCCAACAGCATCAGCAGTCATTCTTCAACCTCTGAATCTGATTTTTGCTCAAGTCCCTCAATTTCAGCCAGAAAATACCTAAAATCACAGAAAAACATAGTAAAGTCCAGAAATGTGAATTTAACATAAAAACTAATGAAAACGTCCCTAAAAGTAACTAGATCCTACTAAAAACATACTAAAAACAATGTCAAAAAGCGTATAAATTATCTGCTCATCAACAACTATCCAATTGGATGAAGATGGAAAGCTTTCTAGTAAAATCAAGAGAAAAGAAAGAAGAAGAATAATGAAAACTATTATTGATCCATCAAATTACAACAGAGCTCCCTAACCCAATGAAAAGAGTTAGTTGATCATTGCTCTACCAAAATAGAAAAGAAAGAAAGTGCAGAAAAGTAAAGAGGAAGATTAAAACTAAAATTGAAACTTCAAAATTCATAAATGAAAAGTACAAAGAAAAAAAAAGAAGGAAAAGTGTGTGAGGGGAGGGAGTCCGAAGACCCCTCTTCAATCCCCCAATTCCAGTGTTTCCGTCCCCCCTTGAATGTAAAAACTAAGGCCTTTATATAGGCTCTCCTAAATTACAAAATGAAATTAAAAGCAAATTACAATTAAATGAAAATTCCTATTTTAGATGCTTCTTGTGGCCTTGATTGGTTGACACTTGTGGGCTTGCTTCCTTGAGGTTGGGTGGTCCCTGAAAGAGAAGTGAATCAAATTGAGGTCCAGGGCGACTTGGTGTCATTGCTGCCGTTAACCATACTAACGCTACAAGTGTGGCGTAAGTGCTAAAGTTAGTGTGGCTAACGTCACACTTGCTACTCAGTTGGTGTTTTGGGGATTAAAAAGTCGCTGGCATAGTCGCTAGCGTTACTGGAAAACGTGAGTCACAATAACGTTAGCGATTAGGGGTTGAATATTGCCAGGTTCTGAAGTTCAAACTTACTGTCCACCCCATACTATTATATATTGTTGGAAAGCTCTAGATGTCTACTTTCTAACCCTTTTGGAAGCGCATCATTTGGAGCTCTACAGCTCGAGTTACATTTCTTGGAAGGTGAAGAGGTCAGATGGCCTTACTACAGGTTGATACCATGTTCATCTTTGCACTTTCGGGGCAGGTTTTCTCCCTCAAATTTAGTATTCACCGTATAGTTCCAAATATGGTTGGAAAGCTCTGGAATTCTACTTTCCAATGCCACTAGAATCACCTCATTTGGAGCTTTGTGGCTCAAGTTATTCTTGTTTGAAGAAGGCATGGTCATGCTGCAGGGTGAGATTTTTGCCTACGTTAATGTCCACGATAGTGTAACTAACGTGGCCATTAACGTGGGTCCTTCTTTGCTTCGCAAACATTAGTGGCATTCACCTTTTCCACTAATGTTGGCGTTTCCCTTTCCTTCCACGTTAGTTCCCACGTTAATGTAACTAACGTGGAAGCTAACGTGGGTGTTCTAGCCTTCGCAAACGTTAGTGGCATTCACTTTTTCCACTAACGTTGGCGTTTTCCTTTCCTTCCACGTTAGTTCCCACGTTAATGTAACTAACTTGGAGACTAACATGGGTCTTCTTGCCCGTTACTAACGTTAGTGGTGTTTACTTTTACCACTAACGTTCCATGCTCTCCTTCTTCAAAGTTAATGCCACTAACTTTCTCACCAATGTTGGGGCTTCTCTTTTCTTCTACGTTAATGGCCACGTTAGTGGCACTAACATAGCCACTAACGTGGCTCTTCTCTACTTCTTATTACCTGAAATCAATCAAACAAAGTGCATCAAAGTCTTGCTCTTAATCGTGGGATCATGCATCATCCATTTTATCATTCAATTCATGCATAATTCTCATGAAATATTCAAAATTCACAATGTTTGCTTGAATCATGGTATGAATGCATTTTCAACCAAATACTTGCTTATTTTCTAAGAAAATACATGAAACCAACCTAAAGCATACAAAAAATGGCTAGTAAAACTAGCCAAGATGCCCTGGCATCAATTGGCTCCTCCTGATTCCTCTCTTGCAGTGTGGTTCCGGACCTTAGGGTGATGGCATTGATACCACCCTTTGGATTGGATAAGGTTTGAGAAGGAATTCCACTGGAGCTTGCATGTTGAGTGTTTAAAGTATTAGATGATCCCATATGAGAGATGAGAGCTTGTATAGCAGATGTCAGACCGTTAAGTGAACTTTCCATGCTTCTTTGTCCTTGCGCAAGGGATTGAAACATCTCGTCATTCGGAGAGGAATTAGAATAAGTGATATGCGAAACTTGTTGTTGGTTGTGCTGTGGTCCTTGGGATTGCCTCAGGTGAGGTGCTCTGTAAGGCTGGTTCTGATTCTGCTGCCTGTTGTTGTTATTATTCCACCTCTGATTTCCCTGATTGTCTCTACCTCCTCTGTTATTGTTGTCCCTCCAACCCTGGTTGGAATTATCTCTCCAGCCATGGTTGGAGTTGTCTTGCCAACTCTGGTTATAGTTTCCACTTTGGTTGTAGTTGCCTCCTTGTTGATTGTATCCTTGATTCGGGCAGTCATAAAAGTTATGAGTAGCTGCTACAGTATTGTCTTCATATTGGAGCTGCGGACATTCATCAGTATAATTACTATAATCAGCACAGATTCCGCACACTCTCTGTGGAACCAACTGTTGGCCTTGTTGAGCTTGTTGTTGACTCAACTTCATCTGCCTCAGTAAGTTGGTCATTTCACATATACTCTGAGTCAGAGCAGTAGTCTCTTTTCTAGAAGATACCTCTGCAATAACTTTTGACCGGCTTTGTTTCTGCCTGTCATTTCGAGTAGATTCAGCTAAGACACTGATCGATTGCCATGCCTCATCAGTGGTCTTGTACTTTTTCATAGATCCATTGCTAGCACTTTCCAATGTGGTCTTATCTTGGGGCTTCATGCCCTGTATGACATAGCCGAGCAACACTATCTTGTCAATCATATGGTGGGGGCATGCTTCCAGAAGATTGTTGAAGCGCTCCCAGTATTCGTAGAGAGTCTCGGATTCGTCCTGAACAATCATGGAAATGTCTTTCCTCAGTTTATCAGTAACTTCAGCTGGAAAGAATTTTTCTAAAAATTCTCTTCAGAGTGTATCCCAGTTGGAAATAGTTTCTCCAGGTTGAGTGTAGTACCACTCTCTCGCCTTTCCCTCAAGAGAGAATGGGAAGGCTTTTAACAAAATAGAAGTTTCATCTGCACCATCACGCCTGACAGTAGAACAGGCTACCTGGAAATCCCTAAGGTGCTTGATAGGCTCTTGAGCAGGTAAGCCATGAAACTTAGGCATCAAGTTGAGTAGTGCAGTCTTTAGTTCAAAATCTACAGCCACCGTTGGGTGATGCGCTTGATACGATTTCAGTGTGAAATCAGGGGCTCCAGCTTCCTGGATAGTAACTCTCCTAGGTGCTGCCATGTCACCTGCACGTAAATCAACCGAATCAGTAGAAAGGGAGCTTGTTTCTTTCTTAAGTGACGTTTCAGATTCGTCCTCAGAGAGAACTAACTGATGCCGAGCTTACCTTATACGTGAAATAGTCCTTTCAATCTCAGGATCAAATACCGGCAAGCTTGGATCAGGAAGTGAACGGGTCATTCAATGAAAGAGACATGCAGCGCATAGTAGCAAAATAAAATAAACGCAAGTAAATAAATTCCAATCAATAACTCAGCACTCTATTGCAACTCCCCGGCAACGGCGCCAAAAATTGACGTGGCGGAAACTGGCGGATTAAGAAATTAATATAAGAGATACGCTGCAAGTACAATTCTTAACCAACAAAAATCCGCTTATCAATTTAGAAGAGTTGTCACAAAATTAGAATTTAAAATACTGGGAGTATGAATCCCAGGTCGTCTCCGAACGAGTTGCAGAAAGATGTGCTATTCAATTAATCAGATGTTTTCCAAAATGGTTTTGAGTTTGATAAACAGAAAATTAAATCAGAGAATTTATGTAATTTAAATAAAAATCTTGACCGGGAGTAGATTGATCGAAAGTTCTATCCTTGTTGGAGTTCTCCCAAGATTAATTGATAATTGAAGGTTGTTCTGCTCAGTTATCCTTTACTGGTTAGAGGAAAGTCAAGCAAGTTGGAAGTCTACTCCTATTCACAAGTTCTAATCCTCTCCCATGGGAAGGAATAGTTTCAGTGACTAGAGAGCCATCCAACAATAAACCCAATTACAATTTTACTCTTGAGCATTCCAACTCAAGGTTCTCCTCTCAATCAACTCCCAATCAAGTTAGAAAACTACTCACTCATTATGAATGTAAACTTCACAAAATGAGAAAGGAAAATAAAGGAAGACATGATAAATAATAATAAAAAAGATCAATAAAAAAATAAAAATAGTTCTTGTATAAATAAATTCTAAAAATAATCCAATAGTAATTCTGAACAAATTAAGGATATGAAAGAGTAAGTGACAAGTAAGGAAAACAAACTAGAATGATGAAGTCTTGGCGGAGGTAATAACTCTTCTCAATATCCCAATCCAAAAAGCAATAAAAACAAAATCCTAAGAACTATGAATGTGTAGAGAGAAAACCTAGAGGAGTAGTAAAGTCAGATCTAAAAACTAAAAATTATGCAGAATCGATCTCCCCCCTGGTCTCTGCATGTTCCCTGGCTCTAATCTGCTTTTTTGGGCCGAAAACTGGGTCAAAACATGGCCCAAAATTGCCCCCAGCAAATTCTGCAGATTATGCAGATCGCGCACGTCACGCGATCGCGCCATCTAGCATTTTGCCTTGCCACGTGTGCGCGTCGTCCACGCTTTCGCGTCCCTCGTGCAGTTTCCAATCCATGCATTTGCGTCAGGCACGCGAGCGCGTCACTACGATTTCTCCATTTCGCGCGGTCGCATGAGCCATACGTCCGCGTCGCTTCTCGCTGGTCATCCCCTTAATTTCTTGTGTTCCTTCCATTTTTGCAAGCCTCCTCTCCAATTTCCAAGTCATTCATGCCCTATAAAGTCTGAAACACTTAACACAGGGATCACGGCATCGAATGGAATAAAGGAGAATTAAAATACATAATTAAAAGTCTCTAGGAAGCAAGTTTTCAACCATGGAGAAATTTGGGAAGGAATTGTAAATACATGCTAATCATATGAATAAGTGGGTAAAGATTTGATAAAACCACACAATTAAACACAATATAAACCATAAAATAATGGTTTATCAGTACTGCATAGAGAATTCAGACTGTCTGTTACCCGGTTGGAACAATGATGATCCACTTAGAGACGGGTATAGAAACAAGATTTGAGATCCAGGAATATATGAGGATCGATTTTGGGAGATTAAAGCTTATGAAGAACTCCATCAAAGCTTGGAGAATTTACTTGGTATTGATAGAGCTTACTGGAAGTCCAAGCATTGGTGGAAGTTTCAAGATGAGTTCAAGCACAAGCCACCATGACACGGAACTCACCAGATGTCCAACTTAAGGACAATAACTAAAAGTGCTAGGTGGGAGACAACCTACCATGGTATGATCGTTCTTTTTCATTCTTAGCTTTATTTTATTTTGTTTTTATCAGTATTCAGTCATAATTTTTGCATAATCATATACATTCTGCATTCAAAAAAAAAAGAGAGCATTCAACGCGCGAACGTCCACGACGCGTACGCGTTATATGTGAATGCGAGGATAGTAAGAATTGACCCGAGAGTTGGGCAGGTGTGGCGCTGGAAGTGTGCTTTGTGCACAAGCATGTGATGAGTGGATAATTTATACGCTTTTTCGCATTGTTTTTACATAGTTTTCAGTATAATTTAGTTAGTTTTTAGTACATTTTTATTAGTTTTTAATTAAAATTCACTTTTCTGGACTTTACTATGAGTTTGTGTGTTTTTCTGTGATTTCAGATATTTTCTGGCTGAAATTGAGGGACTTGAGGAAAAATCAGATTCAGAGGTTGCAGAAGGACTGCAGATGTTGTTGGATTCTGACCTCCCTGCACTCAAAGTAGATTTTCTGGAGCTACATAACTCCAAATGGCGTGCTCTCAATTGAGTTGGAAAGTAGACATCCAGGGCTTTCCAGAAATATATAATAGTCCATACTTTGATTAAGGATAGATGATATAAACTCGCGAGTGCTGGGCGTAGTGACAGACGCAAAAAGATCAATGGATCCTATTCCAGTATGATCGAGAACCGACAGATGATTAGCCGTGCCGTGACAGAGCATTTGGACCTTTTTCACAGAGAGGATGGGATGTAGCCATTGACAATGGTGATGCCCTACATAAAGCTTGCCATGGAAAGGAGTAGGATTGATTGGATGAAGACAGCAGGAAAGCGGAGATTAGATGAACGAAAGCATCTCTATACGCTTATCTGAAATTCTCACCAATGAATTACATAAGTACCACTATCCTATTTTATATTTTATTTATTTTCATCCACTATAATTTCTTAATACATTTGAATCCGCCTGACTGAGATTTACAAGGTGACCATAGCTTGCTTCATGCCGACAATCTCCGTGGGATCGACCCTTACTCACGTAAGGTTTATTACTTGGACGACCCAGTGCACTTGCTGGTTAGTTGTACGAAGTTGTGAAACATATATAAGATCATGAACGTGCGTGTTGAGTTTTTAGCACCGTTACCAAGGAATGGAATGATCACAATTTCGCACACTAAGTTTTTGGCGCCGTTGCCGGGGATTGTTCGGGTTTGGACAACTAACGGTTTATCTTGTTGCTCAGATTAGGTAACTTTATTTTAATTTTAACCTTTTTGTTTTAATTATTCTTATTTTCGAAAAAAAAATTATTTAAATATTTTCAAAAAAAATATATTTTGCTTCAGAATTTTTAAGAATGAATTCTAGTGTTTCATGATGATTTGTTGAATCCTGGCTGGCTGTAAAGCCATGTCTAAATTCCTTTGGACTGAGGATTCAACTAATCACTTCAATGCATGTAATATCCTGCTGAAGCTTGGCTGGCTAGTGAGCCATGTCTAATTCCTGGACTGGAGCTTTAGACTAACAATGCAAGATTCCTGGAATTCCTACTAAAAATTTTGAAATCCTTATTTTCCTTTTCAAAGTAATTTTCGAAAAAAAAATCCAAAAAATTTATAAAATCATAAAACAAAAAATTTGATGTTTCTTGTT
Source organism: Arachis ipaensis (assembly GCF_059453495.1). Lineage (NCBI taxonomy): Eukaryota > Viridiplantae > Streptophyta > Magnoliopsida > Fabales > Fabaceae > Arachis > Arachis ipaensis. The sequence goes on from NC_142435.1 coordinate 86,513,985, forward strand.
TAAGTCTAGTATCAATTGCATCTTTTTAATTTTTCTTTAAATTTTCGAAGAACACATGCATTGAGTCTCTTTCTTGTTCTTCATGATCTTCAAGTTGTTCTTGACAAGTCTTGTTTGATCTTCATATTTTCTTGTTTTGTATCTTTTGTTGTTTCTCATATGCATTTTCAATTTATTAGTGTCTATACATTAAAAATCTTTAAGTTTGGTGTCTTGCATGTTTTTCTTTTCCTAGAAATTTTTCAAAAATAAGTTCTTGGTGTTCATCTTGACAATCAAAGTGTTCTTGGTGTTCATCTTGAGACTCATAGTGTTCTTGCATGCATCTTTTATTTTAATCCAAAATTTTTATGTTTTGCATCAATTTTATGTTTTTCTCTCTCTCTCATCATTAAAAATTCAAAAATAAAAAATATCTTTCCATTTTTTCTCTCTAAAAATTTCGAAAATTTGGATTGACATTTTCAAAAATTTTAAAAATCAAATTGTTTCTTATGAGTCAAATCAAATTTGCATTTTAAAAACTTTATCTTTTTCAAATCTTTTTCAAAAATCAAATCTTTCTCATTTTTCTTTCATAATTTTCGAAATTTTCAAAATTAATTTTCAAAAATATTTTTTATAATTTTCGAAAATCTTATTAGCATTTAATGTGATTGATTCAAAAATGTTAAGTTTGTTACTTGCCTAGTAAGAAAAGTTCAATCTTTAAATTTTAAAATCATATCTTTTTAGTTTCTTGTTAGTCAAGTAATCAACTTTAATTTTCAAAATCAAATCTTTTTAAATTTCTTTTTCAAATCTTTTTCAAAATAAATTTCAATCACATCTTTTTCAAAATCAATTTCAAAATCTTTTCTAACTTCTTATCAATTTAACCACTTAACTTTTTGATTGATTCTTATCTTTTTCAAAAATAATTTTCAAATCTTTCTCAATCAATCTTATCTTTTTGTTTCAATCATATCTTTTTCAAAACTGCCCAACTAACTCTCTACCTTTAATTTTCGAAAATCCCTTCCCTCTTTTTCAAAATTTTGTTTTAATTAACTAATTGTTTTAATTTTAATTTAATTTAATTTCAATTTTAATTTTTGAATTTTAAATTTAAATTTAAAATATTTTTATTTTTCGAAAATTCTTCTCTCTCACCTCCTTCAAATTATTTATTTATTTACTAACACTCCTCTTCATCTAAGAATTCGAACCTACTCCTCACCCTTGTGTTTGGATTCTCCATCTTCTATTCATATATTCTTCTACTCACATAAAGGAATCTCTATACTGTGACATAGAGGATTCCATATTTTCTTTTCTGTTTTCTTCTTTTTCATATAAGCAGGAACAAAGATAAGAACATTCTTGTTGAAGCTGATCCTGAACCTGAAAGGACTCTGAAGAGGAAGCTAAGGGAAGCCAAAGCACAACTCTCTGGAGAAAATCTGACAGAAATTTTCGAAAAAGAAGAAAACATGGCCGAAAATAATAACAATGCAAGGAAGATGCTTGGTGACTTTACTGTACCAAATTCCAATTTACATGGAAGAAGCATCTCAATCCCTGCCATTGGAGCAAACAATTTTGAGCATAAACCTCAATTAGTTTCTCTGATGCAACAGAACTGCAAGTTTCATGGACTTCCATCCGAAGATCCTTTTCAGTTCTTAACTGAATTCTTGCAGATCTGTGATACTGTTAAGACCAATGTGGTTGATCCCGAGGTCTATAGGCTTATGCTTTTTCCATTTTCTGTAAGAGACAGAGCTAGACTATGGTTGGACTCTCAACCTAAAGATAGCCTGAACTCTTGGGATAAGCTGGTCACGGCTTTCTTAGCCAAGTTCTTTCCTCCTCAAAAGCTTAGTAAGATTAGAGTGGATGTTCAGACCTTCAAACAGAAGGAAGGAGAATCCCTCTATGAAGCTTGGAAGAGATACAAAGAACTGACCAAAAAGTGTCCTTCTGATATGCTTTCAGAATGGACCATCCTGGATATATTCTATGATGGTCTTTCTGAATTATCTAAAATGTCATTGGACCATTCTGCAGGTGGATCCATTCACCTAAAGAAAATGCCTACAAAAGCTCAAGAACTCATTGACATAGTTGCAAATAACCAGTTCATGTACACTTCTGAAAAAAATCCTGTGAGTAATGGGATGCCTCAGAGGAAAGGAGTTCTTGAAATTGATACTCTGAATGCCATATTGGCTCAGAATAAAATATTGACTCAGCAAGTCAATATGATCTCTCAGAGTCTGAATGGATTGAAGGAATCATCCAACAGTACTAAAGAGGCATCTTCTGAAGAAGAAGCTTATGATCCTGAGAACCTTGCAATAGTAGAGGTGAATTACATGGGTGAACCCTATAGAAATACCTATAATCCCTCATGGAGAAATCATCCAAATTTCTCATGGAAGGATCAACACAAGCCTCAACAAGGCTTTAATAATGGTGGAAGAAACAGGTTTAGCAATAGCAAACCTTTTCCATCATCCACTCAGCAACAGACAGAGAATTCTGAGCAGAATCCATCTAGCTTAGCAAATATAGTCTCTGATCTATCTAAGGCCACTGTGAGTTTCATGAATGAAACAAGGTCCTCCATTAGAAATTTGGTGGCACAAGTGGGCCAGCTGAGTAAAAGAGTCACTGAAATCCCTCCTAGTACTCTCCCAAGCAATACAGAAGAAAATCCAAAAAGAGAGTGCAAGGCCATAGCCTTACATGATGTGGCTGAACCCAAAGAGGAGGAGGAGAACGTGAATCCTAATGAGGAAGACCTCCTAGGACGTTCAGTGACCAATAAGGAGTATCCCTTTGAGGAACCAAAGGACTCTGAGACTCATCTAGAAACCATAGAGATTCCATTAAACCTCCTTATGCCATTCATGAGCTCTGATGAATATTCTTCTTCTGAAGAGAATGAGGATGTTACTGAAGAGCAAGTTGCCAAGTACCTTGGTGCAATCATGAAGCTGAATGCCAAATTATTTGGTAATAAGACTTGGGAAGATGAACCTCCCTTGCTCACCAATGAACTGAGTGATTTGGATCAACTGAGATTGCCTTAGAAGAAACAGGATCCTGGAATGTTCTTAAATACCTTTTACCATAGGCACCATGACCTTTGAGAAGGCTCTATGTGACCTTGGATCAGGGATAAACTTCATGCCCCTCTCTGTAACGGAGAAACTGGGAATCTTTGAGGTGCAAGCTTCTAGAATCTCATTAGAGATGGCAGACAACTCAAGAAAACAGGCTTATAGACTAGTAGAGGACGTGTTAGTGAAGGTTGAAGGCCTTTACATCCCTACTGATTTCATAATCCTAGACACTGGGAAGGATGAGGATGAATCCATCATCCTTGGAAGACCCTTCCTAGCCACAGCAAGAGCTGTAATTGATGTGGACAGAGGAGAGTTGGTCCTTCAACTGAATGAGGACTTCCTTGTGTTTAAAACTCAAGGATCTCCTTCTGTAACCATGGAGAGGAAGCATGAAAAGCTTCTCTCACTGCAGAGTCAACCAAAGCCCCCACAGTCAAACTCTAAGTTTGGTGTTGGGAGGCCACAACCAAACTCTAAGTTTGGTGTTGAACCCCCACAACCAAACTCTAAGTTTGGTGTTGGGAGGTCCCAACCTTGCTCTGATTATCTGTGAGGCTCCATGAGAGCTCACTGTCAAGCTATTGACATTAAAGAAGCGCTTGTTGGGAGGCAACCCAATGTTATTTAATTATATTTATTTATTTTCCATTGTTATTTTATGTTTTCTTTAGGTTGATGATCATGTGAAGTCACAAAAACTACTGAAAAATCAAAAACAGAATGAAAAATAGAATGAAAAAAATAGCACACCCTGGAGGAGAACGGTCTGGTGTTTAACGCCAGAAACAAGCATCTGTCTGGCGTTTAACGCCAGAAACAGGCACCAAGCTGGCGTTTAACGCCAGAAACAAGCTACATTTGGGCGTTTAACGCCAGAAACAGGCAGCAGTCTGGCGTTAAATGCCAGGATTGCACAGCAAGGGCGTTTTACACGCCTAATTGGAGCAGGGATGTTAAGTCCTTAGCCCTACTGGATCTGTGGACCCCACAGGATCCCTACCACTTCTTCTCTCATCTGCACACCTTTTCATAACATTCTTCCTCAATTAACCTCCCTCAATCACCTTCATTACTCCTCCAAAACCATCATACAACCCACCTACACCCACCCACTTAAATTCAAACCATCACTCCTTCCTTTTCACACATCATAACCACCTAAACCCCCTTGACCAAACCATTCACACACCTCCATCTCCTCCATTTTCTTCTTCTTCTACTTACTTCTTTCTTCTTTTGTTCGGGGATGAGCAAACCTTCTAAGTTTGGTGTGGTAAAAGCATTGCTTTTTTCCATAACCATTTATGGCACCTAAGGCCAGAGACATCCTCATTGAAGAGGACAAGCCCATCACTAAGAAAAGGATGGAGCAAATAAGAGATCATAGACCTCAACATGAGCATGAGGAGATTCCTCACCATAAAATTCCTGAGATGCCTCAGGGGATGCACTTTCCTCCACAGAATTATTGGGAACAAATCAACACTTTCCAAGGAGAATTAAGTTCCAACATGGGACAACTAAGGGTGGAGCATCAAGAGCACTCCATCATCCTCCATGAAATTAGAGAAGATCAAAGAGCTATGAGAGAGGAGCAAGAAAGACAAGGAAGAGACATAGAGGAGCTCAAAATCACCATTGGTTCTTCAAGAAGAGGAAGACGCCACCCTCACTAAGGTGGACTCATTCCTTAATCTTCTTGTCTATTTATTTTCTGTTTTCGGTTTCCATGCTTCATGTTTAATTATGTTTGTGTCTTTACTATATGATCATTAGTGTCTAAGTGTCTATGCCTTAAAGCTATGAATATGAAACCACCACCTCTCTTAAATGAAAACTGTTTTAAAAACAAAAGAACAAGAAGTACATGGTTTTGAATTCATCCTTGAAACTAGTTTAATTATTTTGATTTGGTGGCAATACTTTTTGTTTTCTGAATGTATGCTTGAACAGTGCATATGTCTTTTGAAGTTATTGTTTATGAATGTTAAATATGTTGGCTCTTGAAAGAATGATGACAAGGAGACATGTTATTTGATAATCTGAAAAATCATAAAAATGATTCTTGAAGCAAGAAAAAGCAGCGAATACAAAAGCTTGCAGAAAAAAAAAAGGGAAAAAAATATAGCGAAAAAAAAAAAGAAAGAAAAAGAAAAAGCAAGCAGAAAAAGCCAAAAGCTCTTAAAACCAAAAGGCAAGACCAAAAAGCCAGTAGCCCTTAAAACAAAAAGGCAAGGGTAATAAAAAGGATCCAAGGCTTTGAGCATCAGTTGATAGGAGGGCCTAAAGGAATAAAATCCTGGCCTAAGTGGCTAAACCAAGCTGTCCCTAACCATGTGCTTGTGGCGTGAAGGTGTCAAGTGAAAACTTGAGACTGAGCGGTTAAAGTCAAGGTCCAAAGCAAAAAAAGAGTGTGCTTAAGAACCCTGGACACCTCTAATTGGGGACTTTAGCAAAGCTGAGTCACAATCTAAAAAGGTTCACCCAGTTATGTGTCTGTGGCATTTATGTATCCGGTGGTAATACTGGAAAATAAAGTGCTTAGGGCCACGACCAAGACTCATAAAGTAGCTGTGTTCAAGAATCAACATACTGAACTACGAGAATCAATAACACTATCTGAATTCTAAGTTCCTATAGATGCCAATCATTCTGAACCTCAATGGATAAAGTGAGATGCCAAAACTATTCAAGAGGCAAAAAGCTACAAGTCCCGCTCATCTGATCGGAGCTAAGTTTCATTGATATTTTAGAATTTATAGTATATTTTATTCTTTTTATCCTATTGGATTTTCAGTTGCTTGGGGACAAGCAACAATTTAAGTTTGGTGTTGTGATGAGCGGATAATTTATACGCTTTTTGGCATTGTTTTTACATAGTTTTCAGTATAATTTAGTTAGTTTTTAGTACATTTTTATTAGTTTTTAAATAAAATTCACTTTTCTGGACTTTACTATGAGTTTGTGTGTTTTTCTATGATTTTAGGTATTTTTTGGCTGAAATTGAGGGACTTGAGCAAATATCAGATTCAGAGGTTGAAGAAGGACTGCAGATGCTGTTGGATTCTAACCTCCCTGCACTCAAATTAGATTTTCTGGAGCTACAGAACTTCAAATGGCACGCTCTCAATTGTGTTGGAAGGTAGACATTTAGGGCTTTCCAGAAATATATAATAGTCCATACTTTTATTAAGAATAGATGACGTAAACTGGCGTTGAACGCCAGTTCCATGCTGCATTCTAGAGTCAAACTCCAGAAACAGGTTGCAAAGTAGAGTTAAACGCCAGAAACAGGTTACAAACTGGCGTTCAACTCCAAGAAAGACCTCTACACGTGTAAAGCTCAATGCTCAGCCCAAGCACACACCAAGTGGGCCCCAGAAGTGGATTTCTGCATCATTTACTTATCTCTGTAAACCCTAGTAACTAGTTTAGTATAAATAGGACTTTTTACTATTGTATTTACATCTTTTGTTTCATCTTTAGATCACGTTTGGGGGCTGGCCTCTCGGCCATGCCTGGACCATCATCACTTATATATTTTCAATGGTAGAGTTTCTACACACCATAGATTAAGGTGTGGAGCTCTGCTATTCCTCAAAGATTAATGCAAAGTACTATTATTTTTCTATTCAATTCAACTTATTCCGCTTCTAAGATATTCATTCGGACTTCAATATGATGGATGTGATGATCGTGACAGTCATCATCATTCTCAACTTATGAATGCGTGCCTGACAACCACTTCCGTTCTACCTTAGATTGAATGGATATCTCTTGGATATCTAATACAGGGTACCGAGTCCGAGTTATTAGTGTCTTCGTGGTATAAGTTAGAACCCATGGATAGCCATTCCTGAGATTTGGAAAGTCTAAACCTTGTCTGTGGTATTCCGAGTAGGATTTGGGAAGGGATGGCTGTGACGAGCTTCAAACTCGCGAGTGCTGAGCGTAGTGACAAATGCAAAAAGATCAATGGATCCTATTCTAGTATGATCGAGAACCGACAGATGATTAGCTGTGCCGTGACAGAGTATTTGGACCTTTTTCACAGAGAGGATGGGATGTAGCCATTGACAACGGTGATGCCCTACATACAGCTTGCCATGGAAAGGAGTAGGATTGATTGGATGAAGATAGCAGGAAAGCGGAGATCAGAGGAACGAAAGCATCTCTATACGCTTATCTGAAATTCTCACCAATGAATTACATAAGTACCCCTATCCTATTTTATATTCTATTTATTTTCATCCACTATAATTTCTTAATACATTTGAATCCGCCTGACTGAGATTTACAAGGTGACCATAGTTTGCTTCAAGCCGACAATCTCCGTGGGATCGACCCTTACTCACGTAAGGTTTATTACTTGGACGACCCAGTGCACTTGCTGGTTAGTTGTACGAAGTTGTGAAACAGATATAAGATCATGAACGTGCGTGTTGAGTTTTTAGCGCCGTTACCAAGGAATGGAATGATCACGATTTCGCACACCAGCAAGCCCACGTGTACACATACCTCACGCGTGCGCGTCGCTCACGCTTTCAGCAGTCCACGCATAAGCGTCCTGAACGCGCATGCGTGACTCTGGAAATTGGCGTAAATGGGTGTTTCACCTGAGAGTTGTGATGGTTTGGGTCTGGAATTGTGCTAGAAGCACAATCTTCATCACGCATACGTGTCCCTGACGCGTGCGCGTCATTTTCACTTTGTCCCCATCCACGCGTGCGCGTACCTGACGCGCACACGTCATCTGCCTTTTTAGCCCTCGTGCGTATCAACCCGAGAGTTGTGCGTGCGCGGGGCTGCTTTCGCACAATTTGCACAAACTGAGAGCACGCGTGCATGTCCCAGACGCTTACGCGTCACTTGAACTTTATGCGACCTACGCGTACGCGTGCTGTACGCGTACGCGTAGCATGCGACACACAATTAAATCAGTACACCGCCAGATTTCAATTCTCCCCTCCCCCAATCTTGATTCTTTTTCATTCCCAATTCTTTCTTCTTTCTTCTTCCTTCTTTCTTCATTATTCCTTCTTACTTTCTACTACTTTCTTCTTTCCTTTTTCATCTTCTACATCAGGTTCTTTTCTTTTCTTCCTTTACTCTTTCATTCTTCTTTCAATTATTGCATTTAGTTACTTTTCTTTCTTCTAAATTTTTTCTTTCATGCTTAGTTATTTAAGGTTTCTTTTTAATTCTTTTCTTTTTCATGCACTTTCACGTTGGTATTGGAGTTTTATTTGGGTTGTACCTTATTATCATTGAGCTTGTGGATATTACGAGGAGTGATTTGACAATTGACATTTAATTTTGGCTCTCATATATATTTGGATTCATTATTTTCATTCCTATTTTCACATTGCACACCAAGTGTTTGTGAAAAAGCTCTTATGGCATTTTGAATCCTATTTTATTTTACTCTTACACTCTCATGCCTCTTTTTCACAACACTTGTAATCTACATGTATTTGGGATTATCATTCATAATTGTCATCATAACAAGTGCTCTTTAATTTGGCACATTTATTATTTGATGCTTGAATTACGATTCTCATGCCGACTACTGGCATGCCTTTACCCTCTTGCATCTAATTATTATGAATTGCCTTTTTGCTCTCAATTGAGGTCTTAACTACATGTTTGTAGCTACCATGTATTTAAGCTATTATCTTTTCTTTGGCATTCATTATCACTTGGAATTTTCTCTCTCCAGTTTTTAGTTATATATGCTTAATAGTCTTCCTCTTTCCTTCTTCCTTAGGCATGGGTACCACGAAAGGAAAAGAGAGGGCCACTGACAAGACACCAACAAGGAGAAGAAATAAGAGACTTCCAGCTAAGGCATCTCCCTCTACAAGCGTCAAGCCACCAACAAAGCGGGTGAACAGGATCATCAAAGTTGATGAAGCAGAAAAAGCGTCAGTTGGAGCCACCCGTCCACTTGCACATCTTAGCATGCACTAAGGATGGTGTAATCTTTAAGTGTGGGGAGGTTAGTCCCTGACTTCCGGAGGTAACTTCTCTCTCTTAACACCAACATTTTAGTTTTTCTTTTGTTAGATAGGATAGATTGCATGATAATAATTGCTTGCATGTATGTTCTGCTTAGTTAAAGTAATGAGTTTCTTTTTCAAGACCCTATTTTCTAGTATTTCACTAATTTAAATTAAAATTTTGGTGTTAAACTTGTCTGAAGATTGTAATTTAGAACATGAATTATAGCTAAGAACACACAACTTGTGAGATTTGAGCTTAATTATATGGTTACACTATTTAACCATGATTTTATTCTTGTGTGTTTTCTTCTCTATAATTGCAATCTATAGTTTGTTCCATTATATATGTCCATTGTTTAGTGTATTTACATACATATATATGATTGAGGCCATTAATTGTTATTAGCTCACTTATCCCAAATAGCCTACCATTTCAATTACCTTTGTTTGCCACTTTGAACCTTTTAATCCCTATTTGTTCTTTATATTACCACATCACTAGCCTTAAGCAGAAAAACAATTAATTACCTGATTTGAATCTTTGGTTAGCTTAAGATAGTGTGTTAACTAAGTGTGGAGAATTGTGGGAAACCTGGGTTAATAGGAATGTGTTGTGTTTCCACTTTATTTAAATAATGAAAATTTGGGTGCCTATTCATGTGAAACCAGAAAAAACCATATGCATTAAAATGTTATGTTTGCTTTAATTTCCAAAAAAAAAAAATCTCGATTTTACAGCATAAATAAATAAATAAATAAATAATAGGAGACAAAATTACCCCAATGTTATGTTTAATAAAAGATTAATGCATATATGGTGAAATTAAAGAAAAAAATTTGATACATGAGTATGTAATGCAAAGGTGGGAAACATGGGTAGCTAGGCATGATTTTAGAATTATATAGAGTGTGTGTGTGTGTAGGTGAGAACTTAGGTTAGTCAAAGATTCAATTTATAGCTCACTTGGCCATACATATATCCTCACCCGTACCTTAGCCCCATTACAACCTTGAAAAGACCTCATGATGTTTGCGTTGGTACACTAAATTTTTGTTGATTGGTTAGATGAAGAACAAAGTTTTAGAAAGCACGACTAGAGAAGAGTAGAGTGATTAACCCTAGACACTTGAGAGATTAGAGTGCATATACACTACCAGTGAGGGTTCAATGCTTAATTCTATGTTCCCTACTTTTATGAGCTACCTTCTTACAAGTTTACTTGTCTTTTATTTTGTAATTTGAATTAGTGAAATCAGATTTATGTTTGTCTTGGAGAACTTGTTTACTTTTAACCAAGTGGATAGAAATATCTTAGCATAGAGTTGCATTCATATGTAGGTTGCATTTCATGAGTCTTACCTTTCCCCATTTATCCTTTTGTCTCCTTGAGCTTAGCATGAGGACATGCTAATGTTTAAGTGTGGGGAGATTGATAAACCATTATTTTATGGTTTATCTTGTGCTTAATTGAGTGGTTTTTATCAATTCTTTGCACACTTATTCATACAATTTGCATGATTTTACAATTCCTTCCTAATTTTGTTCTATGGTTGAAAACTTGCTTCCTATGCCTTTAAATTGTGTATTTTAATTCTCCTTTATACCATTCGATGCCGTGATCTGTGTGTTCAGTGTTTTCATGCTTTATAGGTGATGGTTTGGAAACGAAATTCCAACACCTAAACTGACCGGCAAATGTACCGGGTCGCATCAAGTAGTAATAACTCACATGAGTGAGGTCGATCCCACAGGGATTGAAGGATTGAGCAATTTTAGTTAGGTGATTGATTTAGTCAAGTAAACAAGTGTTGATTTGAGCAGTGTGTATTCAATCAGAAACTAAATTGCATGAAATTTAAAAGGAGAGGGGTAATTGACTGTAAATTAAATGGCAAAGGAAATAAAGAAGCTGAATCTTAAAGTGCAAGTAATATAAATGACAGAAACTTAGATTGCAAGAAATGTAAATAGCTGAAACTTAGAGTGCAAGAAATGTAAATTGCTTGAATCATAAAGGGCTTAGGGAGTTGGGATTTTAGAAATCAGAGAAGTAAAAGATGAATTAGAGAGTAGCAGATCTAAACAGAAAAGAAGAATTGCTTGAAAAAGCAAAACAGAAAGTAAATGTAGCTCAAAGGCATAAACTAACAGAAAAATTGAATATCTCAGGGGTTGAAGGAGACTAGATAACAAGTCTAGATCTCAATTCTTTCCTTGATCCAATAGAGAACAATGTAGAAGAAGTAAAAGATGAAAGCAGTAAAGAAACCTTAGATCCAAATTCACAATTCTATGAAACTATGCAAAAAAAAAAAAAAAAACAAGAGAGATTTCAGATCAAGAATGAAACAGAATTCCTTCAATTCTCAATCCAAGATTCAAAACAAAGAGTGAAGAATGTAGAAAAGAAAATCCCAGAGGAAGAGAACTCAATTCTCTATCCCAATTCCCTAATCCAAAGCTCAGAGTCTGAAAAATGAAAAATCAAAATAAAAGTGAGCTAAAGTGAAAAGAAAGTTTTTTTTTCTAACTCAAACTAGCTTCTATTTATACACTTCCTATTTTTGGATTTTAGAATTTGGAGTGGGATTTTAAATTTTGTGAAGAATTGAATTTTATTTTATTTTTAGACTTAAAATTGAGTCATGGTGAACTCCCAGGGCACGGCTCAGTTGATTAACACAACTGAGCGCCCAAACTTGCTTTGTCTTGCCCAATTTGGTGCGCCAGCCCCTTGTCCGTGTCACACTTCGATAGAGCTCAGTTGAAAAATTGAACTGAGCTCTCTATCTTGTCTTTGGTGTGCCCATTTGTGCGCGTCCCAGCCCCTCGTCCGTGTCAATTTTGTGCGCATGATTTGCTCCTTGGCGTGCCAAAATGTGAGGAGTGTGGGGGGAGAGTAGCACTCAGTTGGAAAAACAAAATGAGCTCCCTATTGTAGCACCTTGCTTTGGGCTTCATGTTTCCAAGTTCAATCCTTGGGAAAAGCTCTTGATGCCAATTTCTTTGTGGAGTAAAGAGAGGTAGCGCATGCCTTGAGTGGAAACCCCCCTGTTCGAACCTTGGGGAAGGCTTTTTAGCCCAAATATGAGGATTAACCAAAGATAGCGCTCCTCAAGCTCCTTGGTTCAAATCCTTGCCAAATCATTTTGGCTTATTTTCCTTGCAATTCTTGTAGCTTGAGGTCCCTTGTTTGAATCTTGAGGGATGCAAATTGGCCAATCTTGGCTTATTTTCCTTGCAAGTAGCTGATGACAAGTCATCTTAGCCTATTTTAACTAGCCTTTTTCTTTTGTTTTCAATTGAATTATGCACTTTCTTGAGCCATAAGCAAGCCAATTGGGTAGATTTTCATGTTTCCTTTGATTTAATCAACCATGTATGAATTCATGCTATTTCATGAGGTTTTATGCTAAAATTGTCATATATTATGAAAGAATGAATATCTCATGATTTTGAGCATAGCTTTGATGTGTTTGGTTGATTAATGATAGGTGAAGAAAGCTTGGAGAAAGGTTGAAGCAAAGAGGAATGGCTAGGAGTGAAGAGAGGACAATGGTATAAGTGAAATTGAACCAGGAAGCAAGAAGTTAGCCCCAACGTTAGACCCCTAACTTGGAAGCTAACGTTGGAACTTGAAATTTCCTCCCTGGCCATCCCACGTTTGCGCCAACGTTAGCCCCCTAACTTGGAGGCTAACGTTGGCACATGAATTCCTCCCTGGCCATCCAACGTTTGCGCCAACGTTAGCCCCCTAACTTGGAGGCTAACGTTGGCACATGAAAACATAAGGGAGAAGGGCCAACCTTTGCGCCAACGTTAGCCCCCTAACTTGGAGGCTAACGTTGGCGCCACACACCACAAGGCATACAAGGGGTATACTTCCAACAAGAATAACTTGAGCTACAGAGCTTCAAATGAGGTGATTCAAGAAGCATTGGAAAATAGGAATCAAGAGCTTTCCAAGCATATATGGCACTGCATGGTAGACACTAAAATTGAGGGAGAAAACTGCCCCGCAATGTGCATAAACGAACATGGTGGCAACCTGCAGTGAGACCAACTGACCTCTGCACCTTCAAAGGAGTATAACTCGAGCTGTAGAGCTCCAAATACTGTGCTCTCAACGGCATTGGAAAGTAGACATCCAGGGCTTTCCAACAATGTATAATAGTATGGGGTGGACAATACATTTGAGCCTCCAGAACTGGCGTTTTCGCCAACGTTTGAGGGCTAACGTTACCTCAAACGCTGCACACTAAAGCCAGCGACCATGCCCTCTTCAAATGATCATAACTTGAGTTGTCGATGTCCAATTGAAGTGATTCCAAGTGGGTTAGAAAGCTGACATTCAGAGCTTTCCAACCATATATGATAGTCTATATTGGGCATAAAATTGGCAACATGACAAGAGGACAAAGTTGGCGCCATAAATGTGCATAAGAGAGGCCAACGTTAGGGTCAAAGTTAGACCCCTAACCTTGGCACCAACGTTCATACCAGCAAGTTTTGTGGGCTGCTATGAAAAGTTGGAGCCAAAGTTAGACCCCTAACTTTAGCTCCAACTTTTGGTCCAACTTTTGCAAACTCAACCCGGTTCAATTCGGTTCCTCCTCAAACTCCAAGAGCAATCAACCAAGGCCTTTATCAACCCAATTCCATCAAGAGCAAGGGCCCAAATGATCATCACTCAAAGGCACAAGAAATAGATAAAATAGGAATTTCATTTAATTGTAATTAGTTTTTAATTTCATTTTCATTTCCATTTTGTAAAGCCTATATAAGGCATCATTTTCATATTGGTGGGAGGCTGGCTCCACTAGGGAGCACTAGAATTTGAGAGCTCTCTCTTTAATTTTCTTTGTTTTGAATCTTGGGTGGAGAATTGAAGGTGTTCTGTTTCATTCTCCCTCTGAGATTTCTCTTTGTTTCTCTTGCTGCTTTTAATTCACTGCACTTCAAAATTTCAATTCTGTTTTGATTCCCAGCATCCAATTTCCTTTATTCTTCCTGCAATTTAAATTTCCAGTTGCGTGATCTATTGATCTTTTTAATTTCCAACACCCCAGCCCCTTTACTTTTCATGCAATTTACTTTTCTTGCAATTTAAGTTTCAGCTATTTCACTTTCTTGTTCTTTAACTTACTTGCAATTTTACTTTCTGCATCTTTAAGATTCATTGCAATTTACTTTCTGTTGGCTACATTTCACACAATTCACTAAATGTCAGCTTGACTAAACTAATCACCCACTAAAATTGCTTGATCCATCAATCCCTGTGGGATCGACCTCACTCCCGTGAGTTTTTATTACTTGATGCGACCCGATGCACTTGCCGGTTAGAATTGTGTGTTTTGGGAGAAATTTATTTTTCACCAAAATACTCATCAAGTTTTTGGCGCCGTTGCCGGGGATTGATTAGATCAACAATGATTAAGTGGGTGAGAAGTCTAGATCAAGCATTTTCTTTGTTTTTGTTCTCTGCTCTAAGTTGTGACCAAGGTGTTTGAGTTATTGCCTCACTAAGAAATTCATCTCTGAGTTATGAATTTCAATTCTCCTTGGTGTTGTGTTTTACAAAATTCAAATGGAGTTCAACTCATCTTATGGTCAAACAAATTTTATGGGATATCACCCACCATCACCAATCTCTAATGGTGGCTGGGAATATCACCAAGAGAATACACATTCTGAGCACTCCAATTCATGGAGATTCGCTTCACAACCACAAGATGAGAAAGAAAATCATATGGGATACTTCCCTCCACCACAAAATGATGCAAGTCATGATTCTAATGGTGGCTGGGAAGGGAATTCTAGTGCTCCATATGATAATCATCCAAAGATATCATCACTTGACCATACTTCAACCGAAAGCCCCTTTCAAAACTCACCACCCACACAAACTTCCATGAACCACTCAAGGCTTTCAGAGCTTGAGTCCAAGCTCGAAAAATATGCGAAAGAAGCACAAATAGCCGAGAAAAGGCAAGAAGCTTTCTTCAAAAATATGAATGAAGAAGTAGAGAAAATAAGGAGGAGCTTAGAACCACTGAGCAAGAAAAATGAAGGCCAATTGATGGATATGAAGGAGAAAGTGAAAGAGCAAGATAAGGAGGCCACTGCATCAAGTGAACTTTCAATGAAGAATGAGGTGGTTGAACCTGAAACTGCACTTGAGATGACAAGAGAACATGAAAACTCACAACTCTCACAAACCTCCCTGGACCAAAATGCCTCAACATCTGAATCCATGATTGAAAGGTATGACGAGGAGATGAAGAAATGTTGGGAAGATCGACAAACCTCCCCCATGATAGAGCGATTGAAACAAATGTTGGGTGTAAAAGAGGAAGTGGAGGAGCAAGAAAGTGAAGAAGTCATTCCAAACTCAAGTGAGGCAAAGAAGTACATGAAGGAAGAATTCACAGAACCACCATTGCAAGAGACTCTTGATGAAGACAAAACTCCAACAATCACACAACCACCAAAACATGGATTCAAAGAAGTGAAGGCAATTAACAAAAGCACCAAGAAGAGAATTGTGACCAAACTACCAAGGACAACATTCAAGAGGAGGTCAACCACAAGCAATCCAACCCCTGGACCAATAGCAAGCAAGCTCAATCAAGCCATGTACAAAAGAAAGCTTGCTGAGGAGAGACCAAGACAGGGGGTAATAGCTGAATCTTCTTCTCCTTTGAAGTCATTTCTCTTAACAAATTGGAAGAAGAGGAAGAAAGTAAAGAACAGGTAGACAGTAGGTACATTTCTTTTCCTTGCTTTGTTTAAATTTCAAATAAATTGACATATGGTTGCATTCTAAGTTTGGTGTTGCTATGCAACAAAATTTGGTTCCAATTCTTACAAGATACTTGCATTAATTCCAAGTGAAAGTGTCACACTAAGTTTGGTGTGCCACTTATCTTTTATGCAAAGTATTATGCTCACCTTCTTAAGCTTGCAATCACAATGTCTCTGTCTCTTGTGCCTTGATTATTATCTTTAATTTTGCTTGCTTGAAACACATGTACTACTAACATTCCTTGTGAAAGACATTCATGATCCATCTTAGCCCCATAGCCACGGTTCTAATAGTTGCTTGAGGATGAGCAAGCATTCTGAGTTTGGTATGGGAAGGAGGAGAATGGGAGGAAAATGACAACAATAGAGAAGATGAACTACAAGGTTGTAAAGTTCCTTTTCCTCTCATTTGTTTCAAGAACTATGAACTGCATGATTGTCTTTACCTTCTCTGTATGCATGTATGTATGAAAAGGCATAGTTTGATTTCTAAATTGCAACATGGTGCTATGTCATTATGATTTCCAACTTGAGTTTTGTGAATTCAAAAGCAACAAAAGTATCATGATCATAAACAAACAAGGCATTAAAGAAGATTTTAGCATGTGCATAAAAGTATTGGTAAGCTAGTATGTTTGATTGTTGCTCAATTGCATTGGATTTTATTTAATTGAAGTCTTCATCTAGTACGTTTTGTGAAATCTTTTGAAAATCATGAAAACCTTGAAGAAGCAAATGCAAAATAAAGCAAGAAAAGAAAAAGGGAAAGAATGAGAAAGCTGAAGGCTCTGAGTACCAATGGCAATTCATTTGTTAAGTACTTGTGGTGTTTATGTATCAAGCCAAATGCTTGAAAACAAAACACTTAGAAGTCAAGGTTAGGCTCAAAGTGCAAAAGCACTCCCTCAAAGCTCAAGGCTCTGAGCATCAATGATTAGAGAGTCAAGAAAAGAAAAGAAAAATGAGCTTAATGAAGTCCTCTAATCAAATGCTTGTGGTGCTTATGTATCAAGTGGTAATACTTGAAAACAAAGCATTTAGAAGTCGTAGCTTTGTTATCAATTCATGGGGCAATGCACCCAAAAAGGAGAAGCTAATAAGAAAATCAAAAGCTTGTTTCAAGGAAGAAATATAAGAAAAAGATTTCATAAATTGAGCTAGATGGAAGCATCAATCATTTACATTTCTTTTGTGATTGTAGTATGCTTAGAAAACTAGCTTACCATGAACATTGAGTTGCTATTCTTCTTGCCATGGATTGTCAATCTTTATTGCATGATTATTTTCTTGCTTGGGGACAAGCAAGCTTTAAGTTTGGTGTTGTGATGACAAGTCATCTTAGCCTATTTTAACTAGCCTTTTTCTTTTGTTTTCAATTGAATTATGCACTTTCTTGAGCCATAAGCAAGCCAATTGGGTAGATTTTCATGTTTCCTTTGATTTAATCAACCATGTATGTATTCATGCTATTTCATGAGGTTTTATGCTAAAATTGTCATATATTATGAAAGAATGAATATCTCATGATTTTGAGCATAGCTTTGATGTGTTTGGTTGATTAATGATAGGTGAAGAAAGCTTGGAGAAAGGTTGAAGCAAAGAGGAATGGCTAGGAGTGAAGAGAGGACAATGGTATAAGTGAAATTGAACCAGGAAGCAAGAAGTTAGCCCCAACGTTAGCCCCCTAACTTGGAGGCTAACGTTGGAACTTGAAATTTCCTCCCTGGCCATCCCACGTTTGCGCCAACGTTAGCCCCCTAACTTGGAGGCTAACGTTGGCACATGAAAACATAAGGGAGAAGGGCCAACGTTTGCGCCAACGTTAGCCCCCTAACTTGGAGGCTAACGTTGGCGCCACACACCACAAGGCATACAAGGGGTATACTTCCAACAAGAATAACTTGAGCTACAGAGCTCCAAATGAGGTGATTCAAGAAGCATTGGAAAGTAGGAATCAAGAGCTTTCCAAGCATATATGGCACTGCATGGTGGACACTAAAATTGAGGGAGAAAACTGCCCCGCAATGTGCATAAACGAACATGGTGGCAACCTGCAGTGAGGCCAACTGACCTCTGCACCTTCAAAGGAGTATAACTCGAGCTGTAGAGCTCCAAATAATGTGCTCCCAACGGCATTGGAAAGTAGACATCCAAGGCTTTCCAACAATGTATAATAGTATGGGGTGGACAATACATTTGAGCCTCCAGAACTGGCGTTTTCGCCAACGTTTGAGGGCTAACGTTACCTTAAACGCTGCACACTAAAGCCAGCGACCATGCCCTCTTCAAATGATCATAACTTGAGTTGTAGATGTCCAATTGAAGTGATTCTAAGTGGGTTAGAAAGCTGACATTCAGAGCTTTCCAACCATATATGATAGTCTATATTGGGCATAAAATTGGCAACATGACAAGAGGACAAAGTTGGCGCCATAAATGTGCATAAGGGAGGCCAACGTTAGGGTCAAAGTTAGACCCCTAACATTGGCACCAACGTTCATACCAGCAAGTTTTGTGGGCTGCTATGAAAGGTTGGAGCCAAAGTTAGACCCCTAACTTTAGCTCCAACTTTTGGTCCAACTTTTGCAAACTCAACCCGGTTCAATTCGGTTCCTCCTCAAACTCCAAGAGCAATCAACCAAGGCCTTTATCAACCCAATTCCATCAAGAGCAAGGGCCCAAATGATCATCACTCAAAGGCACAAGAAATAGATAAAATAGGAATTTCATTTAATTGTAATTAGTTTTTAATTTCATTTTCATTTCCATTTTGTAAAGCCTATATAAGGCATCATTTTCATATTGGTGGGAGGCTGGCTCCACTAGGGAGCACTAGAATTTGAGAGCTCTCTCTTTAATTTTCTTTGTTTTGAATCTTGGGTGGAGAATTGAAGGTGTTCTGTTTCATTCTCCCTCTGAGATTTCTCTTTGTTTTTCTTGCTGCTTTTAATTCATTGCACTTCAAAATTTCAATTCTGTTTTGATTCCCAACATCCAATTTCCTTTATTCTTCCTGCAATTTAAATTTCCAGTTGCGTGATCTATTGCTCTTTTTAATTTCCAACACCCCAGCCCCTTTACTTTTCATGCAATTTACTTTTCTTGCAATTTAAATTTCAGCTATTTTACTTTCTTGTTCTTTAACTTACTTGCAATTTTACTTTCTGCATCTTTAAGATTCATTGCAATTTACTTTCTGTTGGCTACATTTCACACAATTCACTAAATGTCAGCTTGACTAAACTAATCACCCACTAAAATTGCTTGATCCATCAATCCCTGTGGGATCGACCTCACTCCCGTGAGTTTTTATTACTTGATGCGACCCGGTGCACTTGCCGGTTAGAATTGTGTGTTTTGGGAGAAATTTATTTTTCACCAAAATACTCATCAAGTTTTTGGCGCCGTTGCAGGGGATTGATTAGATCAATAATGATTATGTGGGTGGGAAGTCTAGATCAAGCATTTTCTTTGTTTTTGTTCTCTGCTCTAAGTTGAGACCAAGGTGTTTGAGTTATTGCCTCACTAAGAAATTCATCTCTGAGTTATGAATTTCAATTCTCCTTGGTGTTGTGTTTTACAAAATTCAAATGGAGTTCAACTCATCTTATGGTCAAACAAATTTTATGGGATATCACCCACCATCACCAATCTCTAATGGTGGCTGGGAATATCACCAAGAGAATACACATTCTGAGCACTCCAATTCATGGAGATTCGCTTCACAACCACAAGATGAGAAAGAAAATCATATGGGATACTTCCCTCCACCACAAAATGATGCAAGTCATGATTCTAATGGTGGCTGGGAAGGGAATTCTAGTGCTCCATATGATAATCATCCAAAGATATCATCACTTGACCATACTTCAACCGAAAGCCCCTTTCAAAACTCACCACCCACACAAACTTCCATGAACCACTCAAGGCTTTCAGAGCTTGAGTCCAAGCTCGAAAAATATGCGAAAGAAGCACAAATAGCCGAGAAAAGGCAAGAAGCTTTCTTCAAAAATATGAATGAAGAAGTAGAGAAAATAAGGAGGAGCTTAGAACCACTGAGCAAGAAAAATGAAGGCCAATTGATGGATATGAAGGAGAAAGTGAAAGAGCAAGATAAGGAGGCCACTGCATCAAGTGAACTTTCAATGAAGAATGAGGTGGTTGAACCTGAAACTGCACTTGAGATGACAAGAGAACATGAAAACTCACAACTCTCACAAACCTCCCTGGACCAAAATGCCTCAACATCTGAATCCATGATTGAAAGGTATGACGAGGAGATGAAGAAATGTTGGGAAGATCGACAAACCTCCCCCATGATAGAGCGATTGAAACAAATGTTGGGTGTAAAAGAGGAAGTGGAGGAGCAAGAAAGTGAAGAAGTCATTCCAAACTCAAGTGAGGCAAAGAAGTACATGAAGGAAGAATTCACAGAACCACCATTGCAAGAGACTCTTGATGAAGACAAAACTCCAACAATCACACAACCACCAAAACATGGATTCAAAGAAGTGAAGGCAATTAACAAAAGCACCAAGAAGAGGATTGTGACCAAACTACCAAGGACAACATTCAAGAGGAGGTCAACCACAAGCAATCCAACCCCTGGACCAATAGCAAGCAAGCTCAATCAAGCCATGTACAAAAGAAAGCTTGCTGAGGAGAGACCAAGACAGGGGGTAATAGCTGAATCTTCTTCTCCTTTGAAGTCATTTCTCTTAACAAATTGGAAGAAGAGGAAGAAAGTAAAGAACAGGTAGACAGTAGGTACATTTCTTTTCCTTGCTTTGTTTAAATTTCAAATAAATTGACATATGGTTGCATTCTAAGTTTGGTGTTGCTATGCAACAAAATTTGGTTCCAATTCTTACAAGATACTTGCATTAATTCCAAGTGAAAGTGTCACACTAAGTTTGGTGTGCCACTTATCTTTTATGCAAAGTATTATGCTCACCTTCTTAAGCTTGCAATCACAATGTCTCTGTCTCTTGTGCCTTGATTATTATCTTTAATTTTGCTTGCTTGAAACACATGTACTACTAACATTCCTTGTGAAAGACATTCATGATCCATCTTAGCCCCATAGCCACGGTTCTAATAGTTGCTTGAGGATGAGCAAGCATTCTGAGTTTGGTATGGGAAGGAGGAGAATGGGAGGAAAATGACAACAATAGAGAAGATGAACTACAAGGTTGTAAAGTTCTTTTTCCTCTCATTTGTTTCAAGCACTATGAACTGCATGATTGTCTTTACCTTCTCTGTATGCATGTATGTATGAAAAGGCATAGTTTGATTTCTAAATTGCAACATGGTGCTATGTCATTATGATTTCCAACTTGAGTTTTGTGAATTCAAAAGCAACAAAAGTATCATGATCATAAATAAACAAGGCATTAAAGAAGATTTTAGCATGTGCATAAAAGTATTGGTAAGCTAGTATGTTTGATTGTTGCTCAATTGCATTGGATTTTATTTAATTGAAGTCTTCATCTAGTACGTTTTGTGAAATCTTTTGAAAATCATGAAAACCTTGAAGAAGCAAATGCAAAATAAAGCAAGAAAAGAAAAAGGGAAAGAATGAGAAAGCTGAAGGCTCTGAGTACCAATGGCAATTCATTTGTTAAGTACTTGTGGTGTTTATGTATCAAGCCAAATGCTTGAAAACAAAACACTTAGAAGTCAAGGTTAGGCTCAAAGTGCAAAAGCACTCCCTCAAAGCTCAAGGCTCTGAGCATCAATGATTAGAGAGTCAAGAAAAGAAAAGAAAAATGAGCTTAATGAAGTCCTCTAATCAAATGCTTGTGGTGCTTATGTATCAAGTGGTAATACTTGAAAACAAAGCATTTAGAAGTCGTAGCTTTGTTATCAACTCATGGGGCAATGCACCCAAAAAGGAGAAGCTAATAAGAAAATCAAAAGCTTGTTTCAAGGAAGAAATATAAGAAAAAGATTTCATAAATTGAGCTAGATGGAAGCATCAATCATTTACATTTCTTTTGTGATTGTAGTATGCTTAGAAAACTAGCTTACCATGAACATTGAGTTGCTATTCTTCTTGCCTTGGATTGTCAATCTTTATTGCATGATTATTTTCTTGCTTGGGGACAAGCAAGCTTTAAGTTTGGTGTTGTGATGACAAGTCATCTTAGCCTATTTTAACTAGCCTTTTTCTTTTGTTTTCAATTGAATTATGCACTTTCTTGAGCCATAAGCAAGCCAATTGGGTAGATTTTTATGTTTCCTTTGATTTAATCAACCATGTATGAATTCATGCTATTTCATGAGGTTTTATGCTAAAATTGTCATATATTATGAAAGAATGAATATCTCATGATTTTGAGCATAGCTTTGATGTGTTTGGTTGATTAATGATAGGTGAAGAAAGCTTGGAGAAAGGTTGAAGCAAAGAGGAATGGCTAGGAGTGAAGAGAGGACAATGGTATAAGTGAAATTGAACCAGGAAGCAAGAAGTTAGCCCCAACGTTAGCCCCCTAACTTGGAGGCTAACGTTGGAACTTGAAATTTCCTCCCTGGCCATCCCACGTTTGCGCCAACGTTAGCCCCCTAACTTGGAGGCTAACGTTGGCACATGAATTCCTCCCTGGCCATCCAACGTTTGCGCCAACGTTAGCCCCCTAACTTGGAGGCTAACGTTGGCACATGAAAACATAAGGGAGAAGGGCCAACGTTTGCGCCAACGTTAGCCCCCTAACTTGGAGGCTAACGTTGGCGCCACACACCACAAGGCATACAAGGGGTATACTTCCAACAAGAATAACTTGAGCTACAGAGCTCCAAATGAGGTGATTCAAGAAGCATTGGAAAGTAGGAATCAAGAGCTTTCCAACTGACCTCTGCACCTTCAAAGGAGTATAACTCGAGCTGTAGAGCTCCAAATAATGTGCTCCCAACGGCATTGGAAAGTAGACATCCAAGGCTTTCCAACAATGTATAATAGTATGGGGTGGACAATACATTTGAGCCTCCAGAACTGTCGTTCTCGCCAACGTTTGAGGGCTAACGTTACCTTAAACGCTGCACACTAAAGCCAGCGACCATGCCCTCTTCAAATGATCATAACTTGAGTTGTAGATGTCCAATTGAAGTGATTCCAAGTGGGTTAGAAAGCTGACATTCAGAGCTTTCCAACCATATATGATAGGCTATATTGGGCATAAAATTGGCAACATGACAAGAGGACAAAGTTGGCGCCATAAATGTGCATAAGGGAGGCCAACGTTAGGGTCAAAGTTAGACCCCTAACATTGGCACCAACGTTCATACCAGCAAGTTTTGTGGGCTGCTATGAAAAGTTGGAGCCAAAGTTAGACCCCTAACTTTAGCTCCAACTTTTGGTCCAACTTTTGCAAACTCAACCCGGTTCAATTCGGTTCCTCCTCAAACTCCAAGAGCAATCAACCAAGGCCTTTATCAACCCAATTCCATCAAGAGCAAGGGCCCAAATGATCATCACTCAAAGGCACAAGAAATAGATAAAATAGGAATTTCATTTAATTGTAATTTGTTTTTAATTTCATTTTCATTTCCATTTTGTAAAGCCTATATAAGGCATCATTTTCATATTGGTGGGAGGCTGGCTCCACTAGGGAGCACTAGAATTTGAGAGCTCTCTCTTTAATTTTCTTTGTTTTGAATCTTGGGTGGAGAATTGAAGGTGTTCTGTTTCATTCTCCCTCTGAGATTTCTCTTTGTTTTTCTTGCTGCTTTTAATTCACTGCACTTCAAAATTTCAATTCTGTTTTGATTCCCAGCATCCAATTTCCTTTATTCTTCCTGCAATTTAAATTTCCAGTTTCGTGATCTATTGCTCTTTTTAATTTCCAACACCCTAGCCCCTTTACTTTTCATGCAATTTACTTTTCTTGCAATTTAAGTTTCAGCTATTTTACTTTCTTGTTCTTTAACTTACTTGCAATTTTACTTTCTGCATCTTTAAGATTCATTGCAATTTACTTTCTGTTGGCTACATTTCACATAATTCACTAAATGTCAGCTTGACTAAACTAATCACCCACTAAAATTGCTTGATCCATCAATCCCTGTGGGATCGACCTCACTCCTGTGAGTTTTTATTACTTGATGCGACCCGGTGCACTTGCCGGTTAGAATTGTGTGTTTTGGGAGAAATTTATTTTTCACCAAAATACTCATCAGTAGCGCTCCTTCCTTCCCTTGGGTCATGAGTTCGAGACTTTGTGGCTTCATTCCTTGGAATTGTGCCTTGAATTTATTTTGAAGAAGGCCCGATAAAGTTAGCTTAGTGAACCGAGCTGTGCATGTCTTTGTGCTTCTTTGTAGCGCTTAGTTTGGTATTTCAACTGAGCTCCATTGCCTTGTCCCTCTTGGTGCGTCTTCCATTTCTTCCATTGGTGATGCCACGCTTTTCTTCTCCTTTGGCTACGCTTTTTGTTTCCTTTGGGCATGCTCCTTAGGCCACGCTTTTCTTATTTTTTTCTTTTCTTCACCTACAAGTAATCAAAACATCCAATCAAAGTATCACCAAATTCACAAGGTTTAAAGTTCATTCAAAATTCAATTAATTCTAGCTTAAACCTCATGATTTTGTGTCGTTGATTGATTTAACCAATTCATGCAAATCCACTCCAAATAACTTACTTACAATGCAAGAAAGTGCATAAAACCTAATGAATCAAGTGAAAAATGCTTGAAAAGCTAGCATAAGATGACTTGTCATCACAACACCAAACTTAAACCTTACTTGTCCCCAAGCAAGCACTAAACATAAGAGAAAATGAAATGAAATAGAGAAGTATGCATATCCTAATTTAGCAGATAGTTGAACTTGGTTCATGGAGTTTTATGCAGACAATGATAGCTCATTTATTCCTTGCTGACATATAGGAATTGTTTCCTCAAAGGTTCACTAAGGTTGCTGCTACCATGCCTCACTTTTGCTTGATCCCTTACTAGCTTTTCCTTCTTGATTTTTTTGCTTAGAGAGCTTATTACTCATTGAAGGCTTGGTGGCAAATGTTGTAGCAGCCTTTGGCTTTGTTTTGCTCAACATTTTTTCACCAAAGACACATGGCTCATATATTCTTCCTAGGATCATTGATGCCCAGTATCTCTTTGGATCACTAAATGTTTTGTAGCTAAATTGCTCTTGATAGTGGACTTTTGGCTGGCAATCCCAAATCAGTTGATCTAAGTGGCCAAGTTTCAAAATACTCCTCAGAACCTACTTGTCCAAGCATATCCTAGTACATAAACACCACAGGCATATGTCCTAGGGTCCAAGCTATTGGTGTCTAGCCTTATTATTTGTTTCTTTGCCAATTCTTGGCTTTTTTTCTTTCTTTCTCTTTTTGTTTTGATCCATTCTCAAGGGACTGTCATTTATAGCAGATTTTATAGTAGAAAACTAGTTCACACTTTAAGGAACATGTCATTATGCATCTTTTTGTTTTATGAGCTAAGAATTGAATCAAACAAATACCACCACTAACTTTCATCCTAACTTCTGCAACATTGAACATTAACTTTTCTAAATCAAACATTTCTTTTTTATTCAAGCAACAGGGAAACAAAACAAAATTCAAGATAATGATGGATGACAAACATAATGCAGATCCAAGTATTTCTCAGCAAACATTTTCACTTGCATTTAATTGAACACTTCAACAAGACATATAGGAATTTTCAAATTAAAGTACTTCAAAGCAGCAAGGATTAAGTATCAATACAACCTGTTGGGAATGTCTTCTCAGCTCTTTTTCTGTCATCATTATTTCTCCTTGTTGCATTTCCTTTGGACAATGATACAGGTTCCCTCCACAGATTGAATGTTTTCCTGCATAATCCTCACAAGTTGCTTATTTTTCAAGCCCTTAAACGAATGGTTAGCTAACATGACTTATTTGTGGGCATTTTGAACTTACTTTGGTGTGTGAACACCAAACTTAGTTCCTTGCCAATGTTTCTTATGTATCAAGTTAACCATATGTGAAATCCTTTTGTCTTTGCCAAAGGTAATAGAACCAAAGACTAGAAAACAGCAGATTGGCTAAATGGTTTATATGATTGCTTGGAGCTAGCATTATGCAGAAGGTGAGAGTGTGTTTTAAGATGAGATTTTTGGTGGAACACCAAACTTAGAATCCTTCATTCTCCCTTAAATTATTTTGGTGTGCAACACCAAACTTAGCTCCTTGCAATATAGGTAAAACTAATTAACTTTTTTATTGAAATGGCTTATGAAAAGAAAACTACCTCAGGTTGGGTTGCCTCCCAACAAGCGCTTCTTTATTGTCACTAGCTTGACATCCCTCATTCTTCGATCAATTCAAGTTTTGAACCTCCTTTTCTTTGTCCCTTGACCTCCTAAGTAAGGCTTTGCTCTGTGTCCATTTGTTGTGAACTGGCTTTTTGTTGCTTCATCTAATAATTCAAGGCTTCCATAAGGGAGAACCTTTGTCACCAAGTAAGGGCCAGTCCACTTGGATTTGAGCTTGCCAGGGAATATTTTGAGCCTGGAGTTATATAGGAGTACTTGATGTCCTGGTTTGAACTCCTTCTTTGAGATCTTCTTGTCATGCCACCTCTTTGCTTTTTCCTTGTATATCTTAGCACTTTCATAAGCTTCTAGCCTAAACTCATCCAACTCATTTAGTTGTAGCAGTCTTTTCTCCCCTGATGCTTGAGAATCAAGGTTGAGAAGTTTAGTGGCCCAAAAAGTTTTATGTTCAAGCTCTACAGGGAGGTGACAAGATTTTCCATATAACAGCTGAAAAGGGGACTTCCCAATAGGAGTTTTGAATGCTGTCCTGTATGCCCAAAGTGAATCTTTTAATTTTCTGGCCCAATCTTTCCTGGTTGCTCCCATAGTCTTCTCTAGAATCCTCTTCAATTCCCTATTTGCAAGCTCAGCCTGGCTATTGGTCTGAGGGTGGTATGGTGTGGCTACTTTATGAATCACTCCATATTTGTGAAGGAGTTTCTCCATCTGCTTGTTACAAAAATGACCACCACCATTACTGATAAGTCCCTTAGGTACTCCATATCTAGTGAAGATGTGCTTCTTTAGGAATTGAAGAACAATTTGTGCATCACATGTGGTTGTGGCTATTGCTTCCACCCACTTTGAGACATACTCCACGGCTACTAAAATGTACTTGAAGCAGTAGGAAGGAGGGAAGGGCTCCATGAAATCTATGCCCCACAGATTAAATAGCTCCACTTCAAGAATGAAATTTTGAGGCATCTCATTCCTTTTTGTCAATCCTCCAGCTCATTGGCATTCATTACACTGGTGAACAAACTCTTTGGCATCCTTGAAGATGGTTGGCCAATAAAATCCACTCTGCAGTATTTTAGCAGCTGTCCTCTCTGGTCCAAAGTGTCCACCATATGCTGAACCATGACAATACCACAATATATCTTTCATTTCGTTTTCAGGGACACATCTCCTAATCATTCCATCAGAGCATCTCTTGAATAAAAAAGGTTCGTCCCATAATAACTTCCTTGCTTCATTGAGTAACTTTTTCACTTGTTGTTTGGAAAATTCTTGAGGTGTCTTTCTTCCCACTTTGTAGTTTGCTATGTCAGCAAACCAAGGTGCTTGCTGAATTTGGAAAAGGTGCTCATCAGGGAAATTCTCATTTACTTATTGTGGTCTATCTTGGTTGGTTTCTTGTGGCAATCTTGATAGATGATCAACAACTTGGTTCTCACTTCCTTTCCTGTCCTTTATTTCAATGTCAAACTCTTGTAGAAGCAATATCCATCTGATAAGTCTTGGTTTAGCATCCTATTTTGACATCAAATATTTAAGGGCAGCATGGTCAGTATAAACTACAATTTTGGACCCAATCAAGTATGATCTAAATTTATCAAATGCATAGACCATAGCCAATAACTCCTTCTCTATTGTAGTGTAATTTTTTTGAGCTTCATTCAATACTTTGCTTGCATAGTAGATGACATGATGCAAGTTCCCCTTCCTTTGTCCCAACACAACACCAATTGCAATGTCACTAGCATCACACATAAGTTCAAAGGATGATCCCCAATCTGGGGGTGTGATGATTGGTGCAGTAGTGAGTTTGGTTTTTAAAGTGTCAAAGGCATTGATGAGCGGATAATTTATACGCTTTTTGGCATTATTTTTACATAGTTTTTAGTATGATTTAGTTAGTTTTTAATATATTTTTATTAGTTTTTAAATAAAAATCACATTTCTGGACTTTACTATGAGTTTGTGTGTTTTTCTATGATTTCAGGTAATTTCTGGCTAAAATTGAGGGACTTGAGCAAAAATCTGATTCAGAGGCTGAAGAAGGACTACAGATGCTGTTGGATTCTGACCTCCCTGCACTCGAAGTAGGTTTTTTTTGAAGCTACAGAATCCCAATTGGCGCGCTCTCAATTGCGTTGGAAAGTAGACATCTAGGGCTTTCCAGCAATATATAATAGTCCATACTTTGCCCGAGTTTAGATGATGCAACCTGGCCTTTAACGCTAGCTTTCTGCCCTATTCTGACGTTAAACGCCAGAAACAAGTTGCAAAGCAGAGTTAAATGCCAGAAACAAGTTTCAAACTGGCGTTTAACTCCAAGGAAGACCTCTACACGTGAAAAGTTCAATGCTCAGCCCAAGCACACACCAAGTGGGCCCGGAAGTGGATTTCTACATCATTTACTTATCTCTATAAACCCTAGTAACTAGTTTAGTATAAATAGGACTTTTTACTATGGTATTATCTTCTTTTGGATATTTTATGTTCAGAGATCATGTTTGGGAAGGCTGGCCATTCGGCCATGCCTAAACCTTGTTCTTATGTATTTTCAACGGTAGAGTTTCTACACACCATAGATTAAGGTGTGGAGCTCTGCTGTTCCTCATGAATTAATGCAAAGTACTATTGTTTCTCTATTCAATTCAAGCTTATTATTATTCTAAGATATTCATTTGTACTCAAGAACATGACGAATGTGATGATTATGTGACACTCATCACCATTCTCACCTATGAACGCGTGCCTGACAACCACTTCCGTTCTACATGAAAACAAGCTTGAATGCGTATCTCTTAGCGTCCATTTCGAAAGATTGGAGTCTTCGTGGTATAAGCTAGAATTATTGGCGGCCATTCCTGAGATTTGAAAAGTCTAAACCTTGTCTGTGGTATTCCGAGTAGGATCTGGGAAGGGATGACTGTGACGAGCTTCAAACTCGCGACTGTAGGGCATAGTGATAGATGCAAAAGGATAGTAAATCCTATTCCTACACGATCGAGAACCAACAGCTAATTAGCCATGCGGTGACAGCGCATTTGGACCATTTTCACTGAGAGGACAGGATGTAGC
Organism: Arachis ipaensis; assembly: GCF_059453495.1. Lineage (NCBI taxonomy): Eukaryota > Viridiplantae > Streptophyta > Magnoliopsida > Fabales > Fabaceae > Arachis > Arachis ipaensis. The sequence goes on from NC_142435.1 coordinate 86,543,253, forward strand.
CATTGACAACGGTGATGCCCAACATACAGCTTTCCATGGAAAGGAGTATGAATGATTGGATGAAAGCAGTAGGAAAGCAGAGGTTCAGAAGGAACAAAAGCAACTCCATACGCTTATCTAAACTTCTCACCAATGAATTACACAAGTATTTCTATCATATTTTATGTTTTAATTATATTTTAATTATCAAATCTCCATAACCATTTGAATCCGCCTGACTGAGATTTACAAGGTGACCATAGCTTGCTTCAAGCCGACAATCTCCGTGGGATCGACCCTTACTCACGTAAGGTTTATTACTTGGACGACCCAGTGCACTTGCTGGTTAGTTGTATCGAAATTGTGAAAAAGAATTTAAGATTGTAAACATGCGTGCTAAGTTTTTGGCGCCGTTGATGGGGAATGAACAATCACGATTTCATGCACCAAGTTTTTGGCACCGTTGCCAGGGATTGTTCGAGTTTGGACAACTGACGGTTCATCTTGTTGCTCAGATTAGGTAATTTTATTTAATTTTAAGTTTTTGTTTTTATTCTTTTTATTTTCGAAACATTTTCAAAAAAAAAATAATAAAAATAAATTATTCTATTGCTTCAGAATTTTTAAGAATGAATTCTAGAGTTTCACGATGATCTGTTGAAGTCTGGCTGGCTGTGTAGCCATGTCTAATCCTTTGGACCGAGATTTCAACGTATCATCACAAGAGTCCGTGGACTCCCATTTGATCAGCTGTTGTATGCCTGATTTGTATGCTAAAGCTTGGCTGGCCATTGGCCATGTCTAGTGTTTTGGACCAAAGCTTTCACTTTCAGTGAAAGCTTGGCTGGCTAGTAAGCCATGTCTAATTCCTGGACTGGAATTTTAGCCTAACATTGCATGATTCCTGGAATTCTCATTAGAAATTTTGAAATCCTTATTTTTCTTTTTCCAATTAATTTTCGAAAAATCCAAAAAAAAAATTTAATAAAATCATAAAAACCAAAATTTGATGTTTCTTGCTTGAGTCTAGTGTCAAGTTTTAAGTTTGGTGTCCATTGCATGTTTGTAATTTTTTCTTAATTTTTGAAAACTCATGCATGGTGTTCTTAATGATCTTTAAGTTGTTCTTGATGATCTTCTTAGTTTGATTTTCGCATTTCTATGTTTTGTGCCTTTTCTTGTTTTTCATATGCATTTTCAATTTGTTAGTGTCTAAAGTTTGAAATTTCTAAGTTTGGTGTCTTGCATGTTTTTCCTTTTCTTAAAAATTTTCAAAAATAAGTTCTTGGTGTTCATCTTGACATTCAAAGTGTTCTTGGTGTTCATCGTGACATTCAAAGTGTTCTTGCATGCATTGTGTGTTTTGATTTATAATTTTCATGTTTTGAGTCTTTTTGTTGTTTTTCTCTCTCCTCATTAAAAATTCAAAAATAAAAAAAATATCTTTCACTTATTCTCTCATAAATTTTTGAAAATTTGAGTTGACTTTTTCAAAACTTTTTAAAAATTTAGTTCTTTCTTTTTAGCCAAGTCAAAATTTTCAATTTAAAAATCCTATCTTTTCAAAACTTTTTCAAAAATCAAATCTTTTTCAATTTTCTTCTTAATATTTTCGAAAATTTCAAAATGATTTTCAAAAATCTTTTTCTTATTTTTGTTTCATATTTTCGAATTCATTGCTAACTTTTAATATTTTGATTCAAAAATCTCAAGTTGTTACTTGCCTATTAAGAAAGGTTCAATCTTTAAACTTTAAAATCCTATCTTTTAGTTTCTTGTTAGTCAAGTAATCAACTTTAATTTTCAAAAATCAAATCTTTTTAATTTCCTTTTTAAATCTTTTTCAAATTAAATTTCAATCATATCTTTTTTCAATTTCAATCATATCTTTTTCAAAATCAATTTCAAAATCTTTTCTAACTTCTCACCCTTCCAAATTTGATTTTCAAATTTTTTTCAATTAACCACTTAACTTTTTGTTTGATTTTAAAAATTTTACTATTTCAATCATATCTTTTTCAAAACCACCTAACTACTTTTCTTTCTCTTATTTTCGAAAATCACTAACCTCTTTTTCAAAAAAAATTTCTTTTCATTAACTAATTGTTTTAAATTTTAATTTAATTTTATTTTCCTTCTTAAATTTCGAATTCTAATTAATAGTCAAGATAAAAACAAAAAAAAAAATTATTTCATTTTATTTAATTTTCGAATTCTTCCCCCTCTCATCTCTTTCTATTTATTTATTATTTACTAACACTCCTCTTCCACTCAAAATTCGAACCCTCTCTTCTTCTCTGTGTTCGAGTTTTTCTCTTCTCCTCCTTCTATTCTTCTCCTCTTATGCTCACATAAGGAATCTCTATACTGTGACATAGAGGATTCCACATTTTCTTTTCTGTTCTCTTTTTTTTCATATGAGCAGGAACAAGGATAAGAACATTCTTGTTGAAGCTAATCCTGAACCTGAAAGGACTCTGAAGAGGAAGCTAAGGGAAGCTAAAGCACAACTCTCTGGAGAAAACCTGACAGAAATTTTCGAAAAAGAAGGAGACATGGCCGAAAATAATAACAATGGTGGATATGCAAGGAAGATGCTTGGTGACTTTATTGCACCATCTTCTAACTTCTATGGAAGAAGCATCTCACTTCCTGCGATTGGAGCAAACAATTTTGAGCTTAAACCTCAATTAGTTTCTCTAATGCAGCAGAATTGCAAGTTTCATGGACTTCCAATGGAAGATCCTCATTAGTTTTTAGCTGAATTCTTGCAAATCTGTGACACTGTCAAGACCAATGGAGTTGATCCCGAGGTCTACAGGCTTATGCTTTTCCCTTTTGCTGTAAGAGACAGAGCTAGAACATGGTTGGATTCACAACCTAAGGATAGCCTGAACACTTGGGATAAGCTAGTCAGTGCTTTCTTGGCCAAATTCTTTCCTCCTCAAAAGATGAGCAAGCTTAGAGTGGAAATCCAAACCTTCAGACAGAAGGAAGGAGAATCCCTCTATGAAGCTTGCGAAAGATATAAGCAACTGATCAAAAGGTGACCTACTGACATGCTTCTAGAATGGAGCATCATAAGTATATTCTACGATGGTCTGTCTGAGTTGTCAAAAATGTCATTGGACCATTCTGCAGGAGGATCTCTTCACATGAAAACCCCTACAGAAGCTTAGGAACTCATTGAAATGGTTGCAAATAACCAGTTCATGTACACCTCTGAGAGGAATCCTGTGAACAATGGGACGCCTCAGAAGAAGGAAGTTCTTAAAATTGATACTCTGAATGCCATATTGGCTTAGAACAAAATATTGACTCAGCAAGTCAATATGATTTCTCAGAGTCTGAATGGATTGCAAGCTGCATCAAACAGTACTAAAGAAGCATCTTCCGATGAAGAAGCTTATAATCCTGAGAACCCTGCAATGGCAGAGGTAAATTACATGGAAGGACACTATGGAAACACCTATAATCCTTCATGGAGAAATCATCCAAATTTCTCATGGAAGGACCAACAGAAGCCTCAACAAGGCTTCAATAATAATGGTGGAAGAAATAGGTTTAGCAATAGCAAGCCTTTTCCATCATCTTCTCAGCAACAGATAGAGAATTCTGAACAAAGCCATTCTGGCCTGGCAACCATAGTCTCTGATCTATCCAAGACCACACTAAGTTTCATGAATGAAACAAGGTCCTCCATTAGAAATTTGGCGGCACAGGTGGGTCAGCTGAGTAAGAAGATTACTGAAACTCCTCCCAGTACTCTCCCAAGCAATACAGAAGAAAATCCCAAGAGAGAGTGCAAGGCCATAACCTTACTTGGTGTGCCCGAATGCCCAGAGGAGGAGGAGGATGTGAATCCCAGTGAGGAAGACCTCATGAGACGTCCTTTGGACAAAAATGAGTTTCCCTTTGAGGAACCAAAGGAATCTGAGGTCCATACAGAGACCATAGAGATTCCATTGAACTTTCTTCTGCCATTCATGAGCTCTGATGAATATTCTTCCTCTGAAGAGGTTGAAGATGTCACTGAAGAGCAAGTTGCTAAGTATCTAGGAGAAATCATGAAGTTGAATGCTGGTTTATTTGGTGATGAGACTTGGGAGGATAAACCCCCCTTGTTCACCAATGAACTGAGTACATTAATGAGGCAAACTTTACCTCAGAAGAAACCGGATCCCGAAAAGTTCTTCATACCTTGTACCATAGCTACCATGACCTTTGAGAAGGCTCTATGTGATCTTGGGTCAGGGATAAACCTCATGCCACTCTCTGTAATGGAGAAACTGGGAATCTTTGAGGTAGAAGCTGCAAGAATCTCATTAGAGATGGCAGACAAATCAATGAAAAAGGCTTATGGACTAGTAGAGGACGTGCTAGTGAAGGTTGAAGGCCTTTACATCCCTGCTGATTTCATAATCCTAGACACTGGGAAGGATGAGGATGAATCCATCATCCTTGGCAGACCCTTCCTAGCCACAGCAAAAGCTGTGATTGATTTTGATAGAGGAGAGTTGGTCCTTCAGTTGAATGAGGACTACCTTGTATTTAAGACTCAAGGTTCTCCTTCTATAACCATGGAAAGGAAGCATGAGAAGCTTCTCTCAATACAGAGTCAAACAAAACCCCCACATTCAAACTCTAAGTTTGGTATTGAGAGGCCACAACCAAACTCTAAGTTTGGTGTTAAGAGGCCCCAACCTTGCTCTGATTATCTGTGAAGCTCCATGAGAGCTCACTGTCAAGCTATTGACATTAAAGAAGCCGTTGTTGGGAGGCAACCCAATGTTATTTAATTATATCTATTTATTTTCCATTGATATTTTATGTTTTCTTTATGTTGAGGATCATGTGAAGTCACAAAAACTACTGAAAAATCAAAAACAGAATGAAAAATAGCATTAAAAATAACTCACCCTGGAGGAAGAGCTTACTGGCGTTTAAACGCCAGTAAGAAGCATCAAACTGGCGTTTAACGCCAGAAAGAAGCATCAAGCTGGCATTAAACGCCAGAAACAAGTACCAGACTGGCGTTTAACGCCAGAACAGAGCATGGAATTGGCATTTAACGCCAAGAATGGGAGAAAAGCTAGCGTTAAACGCCAGAAACAAGCAGCAAGCTGGCGTTTAACGCCAGACATGCATTCTAAGGGTGTTTTGCACGCCTAAATAGAGCAGGGATGCTAAGTCCTTGACTCCTCTGGATCTGTGGACCCCATAGGATCCCCACCTACCCCACCTCTTCTTCTCTCCGCTTCACACCTTTTCATAACACACTTTCCCAAATACCCTTCACCAATCACCTCCATACCTCTTCCCCATAAACCCCACCTACCTCCAAATTCAAATTCTTTTCCCTCCCAAACCCAACGCTAATGGCCGAAAGCTACCCTTCCTCCCACCCCTATATAAACCCCTCAACACTACTCCATTTTCACACACTACATCCACCACTTCTCCCCCTTGGCCAAATACACCTTCTCCCTCTATCTCCTCTATTTTCTTCTTCTTCTACTACTTTCTTTCTTCTTTTACTCGAGGACGAGCAAACCTTTTAAGTTTGGTGTGGTAAAAGCATTGCTTTTCATTTTTCCATAACCATTAATGGCACCTAAGGCCAGAGAAACCTCAAGAAAGAGGAAAGGAAAGGCAATTGCTTCCACCTCTGAGTCTTGGGAGATGGAAAAATTCATCTCAAAGGTCCATCAAGACCACTTCTATGAAGTTGTGGCCAAGAAAAATGTAATCCCTGAGGTTCCTTTTAGGCTCAGAAGGAGCGAATATCCGGAGATCCGACAAGAGATTAGAAGAAGAGGATGGGAAGTACTCTCCAATCCTATTCAACAAGTCGAAATCTTAATGGTTCAAGAGTTCTATGCAAACACATGGATCACTAGGAACCATGATCAAAGTATGAACCCAAACCCAAAGAATTGGCTTACAATGGTTCAGGGGAAATGCTTAGATTTCAGTCCAGAAAATGTAAGGTTGGCGTTCAACTTGCCAATGATGCAAGAAAACGCACGCCCCTACACTAGAAGGGTCAACTTTGATCAAAGGTTGGACCAAGTCCTTATGGACATATGTGTGGAAGGAGCTCAATGGAAAGTTGACTCAAGAGGCAAACCGGTTCAATTGAGAAGACCGGACCTTAAGTCTATAGCTAGAGGATGGTTGGAGTTCATCCAACGTTCTATCATTCCTACTAGCAACTGATCCGAAGTAACTATGGATCGGGCCATCATGATCCATAGTATCATGATTGGGGAGGAAGTGGAAGTTCTTGAGATTATACCTCAAGAACTCTACAAAGTGGCTGACAAGTCCTCCACTTTGGCAAGGTTAGCCTTTCCTCACCATGAAATTCCTTAGATACCTCAAGGGATGCACTTTCCACCATAGAACTATTGGGAGCAAATCAACACCTCCCTAGGAGAATTAAGTTTCAACATTGGACAACTAAGGATGGAACACCAAGAGCACTCTATCATTCTCCATGAGATTAAAGAAGATCAAAGAGCTGTGAGGGAGAAGCAACAAAGACAAGAAAGAGACATAGAGGAGCTCAAGAACACCATTGGTTCTTCAAGAGGAAGAACACACCACCCTCACTAAGGTGGACCCGTTCCTTAATCTCCTTGTTCTTATTTTTCTATTTTTCGTTTGATATGCTCTATGTTTATTTATGTTTATGTCTATATTACATGATCACTGGTGTCTAAGTGTCTATGTCTTAAAGCTTTGAATGTCCTATGAATCCATCACCTTTATTAAATGAAAAATGTTTTAATTACAAAGAACAAGAAGTACATGAATTTCAAATTCATCCTTGAAATTAGTTTAATTATTTTTGATGTGGTGACAATACTTTTTGTTTTCTGAATGAATGCTTGAACAGTGCATATGTCTTTTGAATTAGTTTAAAATTGTTGGCTCTTGAAGAATAATCAAAAAGGAGAAATGTTATTTGATAATCTGAAAAATCATATAATTGATTCTTGAAGCAAGAAAAAGTAGTGAATAACAAGGCTTGCGAAAATAAAAGAAAAAAAAAGAAAGAGAGAAAGAAAAAAAAGAAAAAGCAAGCAGAAAAAGCCAATAGCCCTTAAAACCAAAAGGCAAGGGTAATAAAAAGGATCCAAGGCTTTGAGCATCAGTGGATAGGAGGGCCCAAAAGGAATAAAATCCTGACCTAAGCGGCTAAACCAAGCTGTCCCTAACCATGTGCTTGTGGCATGAAGGTGTCAAGTCAAAAGCTTGAGACTGAGCGGTTAAAGTCGAGGTCCAAAGCAAAAAAAAAAAAAGAGTGTGCTTAAGAACCCTGGACACCTCTAATTGGGGACTCTAGCAAAGCTGAGTCACAATCTGAAAAGGTTCACCCAGTTATGTGTCTGTGGCATTTATGTATCTGGTGGTAATACTGGAAAACAAAGTGCTTAGGGCCACGGCCAAGACTCATAAAGTAGCTGTGTTCAAGAATCAACATACTGAACTAGGAGAATTAATAACACTATCTGAATTCTGAGTTCCTATAGATGCCAATCATTCTGAACTTCAAGGGATAAAGTGAGATGCCAAAACTGTTCAGAGGCAAAAAGCTACTAGTCCCGCTCATTTAATTGGAGCTAAGTTTCATTGATATTTTGGAGTTTATAGTATATTCTCTTCTTTTTATCCTATTTGATTTTCAGTTGCTTGGGGACAAGCAATAATTTAAGCTTGGTGTTGTGATGAGTGGATCATTTATACGCTTTTGGCATTGTTTTTATATAGTTTTTAGAATGATTTAGTTAGTTTTTAATATATTTTTATTAGTTTTTAAATAAAAATCACATTTCTGGACTTTACTATGAGTTTGTGTGTTTTTCTATGATTCCAGGTAATTTCTGGCTGAAATTGAGGGACTTGAGCAAAAATCTGATTCAGAGGCTGAAGAAGGACTGCAGATGCTGTTGGATTCTGACCTCCCTTCACTCAAAGTGGATTTTTTGGAGCTACAAAAAGCCAATTGGTGCACTCTCAATTGCGTTGGAAAGTAGAAATCTAGGGCTTTCCAGCAATATATAATAGTCCATACTTTGCCCGAGTTTAGATGATGCAAACTGGCGTTTAACGCCAGCTTTCTGCCCTATTCTGGCGTTAAACGCCAGAAACAAGTTGCAAAGCAGAGTTAAACGCCAGAAACATGTTACAAACTGGCGTTTAACTCCAAGGAAGACCTCTACACGTGAAAGCTTCAATGCTCAGCCCTAGCACACACCAAGTGGGCCCGGAAGTGGATTTCTACATCATTTACTTATCTCTGTAAACCCTAGTAACTAGTTTAGTATAAATTGGACTTTTTACTATTGTATTATCATCTTTTGGATATTTTATTTTCAGAGATCACGTTTGGGGAGGCTGGCCATTTGGCCATGCCTAGACCTTGTTCTTATGTATTTTTAACGGTGGAGTTTCTACACACCATAGATTAAGGTGTGGAGCTCTGCTTTTCCTCATGAATTAATGCAAAGTACTATTGTTTTTCTATTCAATTCAGGCTTATTCTTATTCTAAGATATTCATTCACACTCAAGAACATGATGAATGTGATGATTATGTGACACTCATCACCATTCTCACCTATGAACGCGTGCCTGACAACCACTTCTGTTCTACATGAAAACAAGCTTGAATGCGTATCTCTTAGCCTCCATTACGAAATATCGGAGTCTTCGTGATATAAGCTAGAATTATTGAAGGCCATTCCTGAGATTCAGAAAATCTAAACCTTGTCTGTGGTATTCCGAGTAGGATCTAGGAAGGGATGACTTTGACGAGCTTAAAACTCGCAACTGTAGGGAGTAGTGACAGACTCAAAAGGATAGTAAATCCTATTCCTATACGATCGAGAACCAACAGCTGATTAGCCGTGCGGTGACATCGCATTTGGACCTTTTTCACTGAGAGGACGGGATGTAGCTGGTGCACAAAAATCGTGACGGTTCTTTCCTTGGTAACGGCGCCAAAAACTTGATACGCACGTTCATAATCTTAGTTCTTTGTCACAACTTCGCACAACTAACTAGCAAGTGCACTGGATCGTCCAAGTAATAAACCTTACGTGAGTAAGGGTCGATCCCACGGAGATTGTCGGCTTAAAGCAAGCTATGGTCACCTTGTAAATCTCAGTCAGGCAGATTCAATTGATTATAGAGTTTTGATAATTAAAATATAATTAAAATATAAAATAGGATAGAGATACTTATGTAATTCATTGGTGATAATTTTAGATAAGCGTATAGAGATGCTTTTGTTCCTCTTGAACCTCTGCTTTCCTATTGTCTTCATCCAATCATTCATACTCCTTTCTATGGCAAGCTGTATGTTAGGCATCACCATTGTCAATGGCTACATCCTGTCCTCTCAGTGAAAATGGTCCAATGTTTTGTCACTGCATGGCTAATCATTTGTCGGTTCTCGATCATACTGGAATAGGATCCATTGATCCTTTTGCGTCTGTCACTACGCCCAGCACTCGTGAGTTTGAAGCTCGTCGCAGCCATCCCTTCCCAGATCCTACTCGGAATATCACAGACAAGGTTTAGACTTTACGAATCTCAAGAATGGTCGTCCATGGATTCTAACTTATACCATGAAGACTCTGATTAAGGAATCCCAGAGATATTCATTCAATCTAAGGTGGAACGGAAGTGGTTGTCAGGCACGCGTTCATAGGTTGGGAATGATGATGACTGTCACGATCATCAAATTCATATTGAAGTGCGAATGAATATCTTAGAATCAGAATAAGCTTGAATTGAATAGAAAAATGATAGTACTTTGTATTAATTCATGAGGAATAGCAGAGCTCCACACCTTAATATATGGTGTGTAGAAACTCTACCATTGAAAATACATAAGTGATAATGGAGTTCATTGGTTTCGGCCCCAGAGGGGAACCGGAGTAACCAAGACTAAAATGATCCGAAGATGTAAATACAATAGTAAAAAGTCCTAGTTATACTTAAACTAGTTACTAGGGTTTACAGAAATGAGTAAATGATGCAGAAATCCACTTCTGGGGCCCACCTGGTGTGTGCTTGGGCTGAGCATTGAGCTTTACACGTGTAGAGGCTTCTCTTGGAGTTGAACGCCAGTTTGTAACATGTTTCTGGCGTTTAACTCCACTTTGCAACCTGTTTCTGGCGTTTAACTCCAGAATGCAACATGGAACTGGTGTTGAACGCCAGTTTGCATCGTCTAAACTCGGGAAAAGTATGGACTATTATATATTGCTGGAAAGCCCTGGATGTCTTCTTTCCAACGCAATTGAGAACGCGCCATTTGAAGTTCTGTAGCTCCAGAAAATCAACTTTGAGTTCAGGGAGGTCAGAATCCAACAGCATCTGCAGTCCTTCTTCAACCTCTGAATCTGATTTTTGCTCAAGTCCCTCAATTTTAGCCAGAAATTACCTGAAATAACAGAAAAACACAAAAACTCATAGTAAAATCCAGAAATGTGATTTTTATTTAAAAACTAATAAAAATATACTAAAAACTAACTAAATTATACTAAAAACTATGTAAAAACAATGCCAAAAAGCGTATAAATTATCCGCTCATCACAACACCAAACTTAAATTGTCGCTTGTCCCCAAGCAACTAAAAATCAAATAGGATAAAAAGAAGAGAATATACTATAAATTCCAAAATATCAATAAAACTTAGCTCCAATCAGATGAGCGGGACTTGTAGCTTTTTGCCTCTTGAATAGTTTTGGCATCTCACTTTATCCATTGAAGTTCAGAATGATTGGCATCTATAGGAACTCAGAGTTTAGATAGTGTTATTGATTCTCCTAGTTTAGTATGTTAATTCTTGAACACAACTACTTTATGAGTCTTGGCCGTGGCCCTAAGCACTTTGTTTTCCAGTATTACCACCGGATACATAAATGCCACAGACACATAACTGGGTGAACCTTTTCATATTGTGACTCAGCTTTGCTAAAGTCCCCAATTAGATGTGTCCAAGGTTCTTAAGCACACTCTTCTTTTTGCTTTGAACCTTGACTTTAACCGCTCAGTCTCAAGTTTTCACTTGACACCTTCACGCCACAAGCACATGGTTAGGGACAGCTTGGTTTAGCCGTTTAGGCTAGGATTTTATTCCTTTAGGCCCTCCTATCCACTGATGCTCAAAGCCTTGGATCCTTTTTATTTACCCTTGCCTTTTGGTTTTAAGGGCTATTGGCTTTTTCTGCTTGCTTTTTCTTTTTCTTTCTCTCTTTTCTTTTTTTTTTCACTATTTTTTTTCTTTTTCTTTTCTGTAAGCTTTTGTATTCACTGCTTTTTCTTGCTTCAAGAATCATTTTTATGATTTTTCAGATTATCAAATAACATTTCTCCTTTTCATCATTCTTTCAAGAGCCAACATATTTAACATTCATAAACCACAATATCAAAAGACATATGCATTGTTCAAGAATTCATTCAGAAAACAAAAAGTATTGTCACCACATCAAAATAATTAAACTAGTTTCAAGGATGAATTCGAAACCATGTACTTCTTGTTCTTTGTAATTAAAACATTTTTTTCATTTAAGAAAGGTGATGGATTCATAGGACATTCATAGCTTTAAGACATAGACACTTCAACACTAATGATCATGTAATGAAGACACAAACATAAAGCATAGTGAACGAAAAATAGTAAAATAAATAGACAAGGAGATTAAGGAATGAGTCCACCTTAGTGAGAGTGGCGTCTTCCTCTTCTTGAAGAACCAATGGTGCTTTTGAGCTCCTCTAAGTCTCTTCCTTGCCTTTTGTTGCTCATCCCTCATAGCTCTTTGATCTTCTCTAAACTCATGAAGGATGATGGAGTGCTCTTGGTGTTCCACCCTTAGTTGTCCCATGTTGGAACTTAATTCTCCTAGGGAGGTGTTGATTTGCTCCCAATAGTTTTGTAGAGGAAAGTGCATCCCTTGAGGTATCTCAGGGATTTTATGGTGGGGAATTTCCTCATTCTCTTGTTGAGGTCCATGATCTCTTATTTGCTCCATCCTTTTCTTAGTGATGGGCTTGTCCTCTTCAATGAGGATGTCTCCCTCTATGTCAATTCTAGCCGAATTACAGAGGTGGCATATGAGGTGAGGAAAGGCTAACCTTGCCCAAGTGGAGGACTTGTCAGCCACCTTGTAAAGTTCTTGAGGTATAATCTCATGAACTTCCACCTCCTCTCCAATCATGATACTAAGGATCATGATGTCCCGGTCTATAGTAACTTCAGACCAGTTGCTAGTAGGAATGATTGAGCATTGAATGAACTCTAGCCATCCCCTCGCCACTGGTTTGAGGTCATGCCTTCTTAATTGAACCAGCTTGCCTCATGAGTCAATTTTCCATTGAGCTCCTTCCTCACATATGTCTATAAGGACTTGGTCCAACCTTTGATCAAATTTGACCCTTCTAGTGTAGGGCGTGCGTTTTCTTCCAACATTGGCAAGTTGAACGCCAGCCTTACATTTTTCGGACTGAAATCTAAGTATTTCCCCCGAACCATGGTGAGCCAATGCTTTGGATTCGGGTTCACACTTTGATCATGGTTCCTAGTGATCCATGCGTTTGCATAGAACTCTTGAACCATTAAGATCCCGACTTGTTGAATGGGGTTGGTGAGAGCTTCCCAACCTCTTCTTTGGATCTCAAGTCCGATCTCCGGATACTCATTCTTTTTGAGCTTGAAAGGAACCTCAGGGATCACTTTCTTCTTGGCCACAACTTCATAGAAGTGGTCTTGATGGACCTTTGAGATGAATCTCTCCATCTCCCATGACTCAGAGGTGGAAGCAATTGCTTTCCCTTTCCTCTTTCTAGAGGTTTCTCTGGCCTTAGGTGCCATTAATGGTTATGGAAAAACAAAAAGCTATGCTTTTACCATACCAAACTTAAAATGTTTGCTCGTCCCCGAGCAAAAGAAGAAAGAAAGTAGTAGAAAAAGAAGAAGAATAGAGGAGATGGAGGGAGAAGGTGTATTCGGCCAAGAGGAAGAAGAGAGGGTTGTGTTGTGTGAAAATGAGGAAGGAATGAGGGGTTTATATAGGAGTGTGGGGAGGGTTAGGATTAGGCAATTAGGGTTGGGTTTGGGAGGGAAAAGAGTTTGAATTTTGGAGGTAGGTGGGGTTTATGGGGAAGAGAGTATGGATGTGAGTAGTGAAGAGGTGATGGGAAAGAGTGATTGAGGTGATTGGTGAAGGCTATTTGGGGAAGAGAGTTATGAAAAGGTGTGAAGAAGAGAGAAGAAGATGTGGGGATCCTGTGGGGTCCACAGATCAAGTGGGGTCAAGGACTTAGCATCCCTGCTCCAATTAGGTGTGTAAAACGCCCTTGCTATGCAATCCTGGCGTTTAACGCCAGACTGCTGCTTATTTCTGGCGTTAAACGCCCAAATGTAGCATGTTTCTGGCATTTAACGCCAGGCAGATGCTTGTTTCTGGCGTTAAACGCTAGCTTGGTGCTTGTTTCTAGTGTTAAACGCCAGACAGATGCTTGTTTTTTGCGTTTAAACACCAGACTGCTCTCCTCCAGGGTGTGCTATTTTCAGTGCTGTTTTTCATTCTGTTTTTGATTTTTTAGTAGTTTTTGTGACTTCACATGATCATCAACCTAATAAAACACGAAATAACAAAAAGAAAATAAAATAGATATGATTAAATAACATTGGGTTGCCTTCCAACAAGTGCTTCTTTAATGTCAATAGCTTGACAGTGAGCTCTCATGGAGCCTCACAGATAATCAGAGCAAGGTCGGAACCTCCCAACACTAAACTTAGAGTTTGAATGTGGGGGTTCAACACCAAACTTAGAGTTTGGTTGTGGCCTCCCAACACCAAACTTAGAGTTTGACTGTTGGGCTTTGGTTGACTCTGCAGTGAGAGAAGCTTTTCATGCTTCCTCTCCATGGTTACAGACGGAGATCCTTGAGTCTTAAACACAAGGTTGTCCTCATTCAGTTGAAGGACCAATTCTCCTCAGTCCACATCAATCACAGCTCTTGCTATGGCTAGGAAGGGTCTTCCAAGGATGATGGATTCATCCTCATCCTTCCCAGTGTCTAGGATTATGAAATCAGTAGGGATGTAAAGGCCTTCAACCTTTACTAACATCTCCTCTACTTGTTCATAAGCCTGTTTTCTTGAGTTATCTGCCATCTCTAATGAGATTCTGGCAGCTTGCACCTCAAAGATCCCAAGTTTCTCCATTACAGAGAGTGGCATTAAGTTTATTCCTGACCCCAAGTCACACAGAGCCTTCTCAAAGGTCATGGTGCCTATGGTACAGGGTATTAAGAGTTTGCCAGGATCCTATTTCTTTTTAGGGTAATTTCTACCTATCCAATGCATTCAGTTCATTGGTGAGCAAGGGAGGTTCATCTTCCCAAGTCTCATTACCAAATAATTTGGCATTCAGCTTCATGATTGCACCAAGGTATTTAGCAACTTGCTCTTCAGTAATGTCTTCATCCTCTTCAGAGGAAGAATACTCATCAGAGCTCATGAAGGGCAGAAGGAGGTTCAATGGAATCTCTATGGTCTCTAGATGAGCCACAGATTCCTTTGGTTCCTCAAAGGGATACACTTTATTAGTCACTAGACGTCCCAGGAGGTCTTTCTTACTAGGATTCACGTCCTCCTCCTCCCTTGTAGGTTCGGCCATGATGGTTAAATCAATGGCCTTGCACTCTCTCTTTGGATTTTCTTCTGTATTGCTTGGGAGAGTACTAGGAGGAGTTTCAGTGACTCTTTTACTCAGCTGGCCCACTTGTGCCTCCAAATTTCTAATGGAGGACCTTGTTTCATTCATGAAACTTAAAGTGGCCTTAGATAGATCAGAGACTATATTTGCTAAGCTAGATGGATTTTGCTCAAAATTCTCTGTCTGTTGCTGAGTGGATGATGGAAAAGGCTTGCTATTGCTAAACCTGTTTCTTTCACCATTATTAAATCCTTGTTGAGGCTTTTGTTGATCCTTCCATGAGAAATTTGGATGATTTCTCCATGAGGGATTATAGGTGTTTCCATAGGGTTCACCCATGTAATTCACCTCTGCTATTGCATGGTTCTCAGGATCATAAGCTTCTTCTTTAGAAGATACCTCTATAGTACTGTTGGATGATTCCTTCAATCCATTCAGACTCTGAGAAATCATATTGACTTGCTGAGTCAATATTTTGTTCTGAGCCAATATGGCATTCAGAGCATCAATTTCAAGAACTCCCTTCCTCATAGGCGTCCCATTACTCACAGGATTCCTCTCAGAAGTGTACATGAACTGATTATTAGCAACCATGTCAATGAGTTCCTGAGCTTCTGCAGGCATTTTCTTTAGGTGAATGGATCCACCTGTAGAATGGTCCAATGACATCTTTGATAACTCAGACAGACCATCATAGAATATATCCAGGATGGTCCATTCTGAAAGCATGTCAGAAGGACACTTTTTGGTCAGTTCCTTGTATCTCTCCCAAGCTTCATAGAGGGATTCACCTTCTTTCTGTTTGAAGGTTTGAACATCCACTCTAAACTTACTAAGCTTTTGAGGAGGAAAGAACTTGGCTAAAAAAGCCGTGACCAGCTTATCCCAAGAGTTCAGGCTGTCTTTAGGTTGAGAGTCCAACCATATTCTAGCTCTGTCTCTTACAGCAAACGGGAAAAGCATAAGCTTGTAGACCTCGGGATCAACCCCATTGGTCTTAACAGTATCACAGATCTGCAAGAATTCAGTTAAAAACTGAAAAGGATCTTCTGATGGAAGTCCATAAAACTTGCAGTTCTGTTGCATCAGAGAAACTAATTGAGGTTTCAGCTCAAAATTGTTTGCTCCAATGGCAGGGATTGAGATGCTTCTTCCATGTAAATTGGAATTTGGTGCAGTAAAGTCACCAAGCATCTTCCTTGCATTGTTATTATTTTCGGCCATGTCTCCTTCTTTTTCGAAAATTTCTATAAAGTCCTCTTCAGAGTGTTGTGTTTTAGCTTCTCTTAGCTTCCTCTTCAGAGTCCTTTCAGTTTCCGGATTAGCTTCAACAAGAATGTTTTTATCCTTGCTCCTGGTAATATGAAAAAGAAGAAAATGGAAAAGAAAATATGGAATCCTCTATGTCACAGGATAGAGATTCCTTTATGTGAGTAGAAGAAGATATGAATAGAAGATGGAGAATCCAAACACAAGGGTGAGGAGTAGGTTCGAATTCTTAGATGAAGAGGAGTGTTAGTAAATAAATATATAAATAGAATGAGGTGAGAGATGGGAGAATTCGAAAATTAAAATAAAAATATTTTTGTTTTTAAATTGAAATTAAAATAAAATTCGAAAATTTAAAAAGGAAAATAAAATTCAATCAAATTAAAATTTAAAACAAATAGTTAATTAAAAAGAAATATTTGAAAAAGGGGAAGATGATTTTTGAAAATTAGAGAGAGAGAATTAGTTAGGTAGTTTTGAAAATGATAAGAATCCAACAAAAAGTTAAGTGGTTAATTGAAAAAGATTTGAAAATCAAATTTTGTAGAGATAAGAAGTTAGAAAAGATTTTGAAATTGATTTTGAAAAAGATATGATTGAAACTTAATTTGAAAAAGATTTGAAAAAGAAATTTGAAAAGATTTGACTTTTGAAATCAAAGTTGATTACTGACTAACAAGAAACTAAAAAGATATGATTCTAGAGTTTAAAGATTGAACCCTTCTTACTAGGCAAGTAACAAACTTAAAAATTTTGAATCAATCACATTAATTGTTAGCATTAATTTCGAAAATATGAAATAAAAATAAGAAAAAGATTTTGAAAATAATTTTGAAAGTTTCGAAATTTATAAAGGAAAAATGAAAAAGATTTGATTTTTGAAAAAAATTTGAAGAAGATAGAATTTTTAAACTGAAAATTTGATTTGACTCATAAGAAACAACTAGATTTTAAAAATTTTTGAAAAAGTCAACTCAAATTTTCGAATTTGATGATAAGAAAAAGGGAAAGATATTTTTTTTATTTTTGAATTTTTAATGATAAAAGAGAAAAACAATAAAGAGACTTAAAACATGAAAATTTTGGATCAAAACACATGATGCATGCAAGAACACTATGAGTGTAAAGATGAACACCAAGAACACTTTGAAGATCATGATGAACATCAAGTATGTATTTTTGAAAAAAAAATTTAATTAAAGAAAACATGCAAGACACCAAACTTAGAAATTTTTAATATTTAGATACTAAGAATTCAAGAATGCATATGAAAAACAAGAAAAGACACAAAATAAGAAATTTTAAAGATCAAATAAGAAGACTTATCAAGAACAACTTGAAGATCATGAAGAACATCATGCATGAATTTTCGAAAAATTTTTAAGAAAAATAAAAGAATGTAATTGACACTAAACTTAAAAATTGACACTAGACTCAAACAAGAAACACAATATTTTTGGTTTTTATGATTTGTAAATTTTTTTTTTTAGAAAATAAGAAATAAAAAGCTTAAAATTCAAATAAAATTACCTAATCTGAACGACAAGATGAACCGTCAGTTGTCCAAACTCGAACAATCCCCGGCAACGGCGCCAAAAACTTGGTACGCAGAAATCGTGACGGTTCCTTCCTTGGTAACGGTGCCAAAAACTTGATACGCACGTTCATAATCTTAGTTCTTTGTCACAACTTTGCATAACTAACCAGCAAGTGCACTGGGTCGTCCAAGTAATAAACCTTACGTGAGTAAGGGTCGATCCCACGGAGATTGTCGGCTTGAAGCAAGCTATGGTCACCTTGTAAATCTCAGTCAGGCGGATTCAATTGATTATAGAGTTTTGATAATTAAAATATAATTAAAATATATAATAGGATAGAGATACTTATGTAATTGATGGTGAGAATTTCAGATAAGCGTATAGAGATGCTTTTGTTCCTCCAGAACCTCTGCTTTCCTATTGTCTTCATCCAATCATTCTTACTCCTTTCTATGGCAAGCTGTATGTTAGGCATCACCGTTTTCAATGGCTACATCCTGTCCTCTCAGTGAAAATGGTCCAATGCGCTGTCACTGCATGGCTAATCATCTGTCGGTTCTCGATCATACTGGAATAGGATCCATTGATTCTTTTGCATCTGTCACTATGCCCAGCACTCGCGAGTTTGAAGCTCATCGCAGCCATCCCATCCCAGATCCTACTCGGAATACCACAGACAAGGTTTAGACTTTCCGGATCTCAAGAATGGCCATCCATGGACTCTAACTTATACCACGAAGACTCTGATTAAGGAATCCCAGAGATATTCATTCAATCTAAGGTGGAACAGAAGTGGTTGTCAGGCACGCGTTCATAGGTTGGGAATGATGATGACTCTCACGATCATCACATTCATATTGAAGTGCGAATGAATATCTTAGAATCGGAATAAGCTTGAATTGAATAGAAAAACGATAGTACTTTGTATTAATTCATGAGGAACAGTAGAGCTCCACACCTTAATCTATGGTGTGTAGAAACTCTACCGTTGAAAATACATAAGTGATAATGGAGTTCATTGGTTTCGGCCCCAGAGGGGAACCAGAGTAACCAAGACTAAAATGATCCGAAGATGTAAATACAATTGTAAAAAGTCCTATTTATACTTAAACTAGTTACTAGGGTTTACAGAAATGAGTAAATGACGTAGAAATCCACTTTTAGGGCCCACTTGGTGTGTGCTTGGGCTGAGCATTGAGCTTTACACGTGTAGAGGCTTCTCTTGGAGTTTAACACCAGTTTGTAACCTGTTTCTGGCGTTTAACTCCACTTTGCAACCTGTTTCTGGCGTTTAACTCCAGAATGCAACATGGAACTGGCGTTGAACGCCAGTTTGCGTCATCTAAACTCGGTCAAAGTATGGACTATTATATATTTCTGGAAAGCCTTGGATGTCTACTTTCTAACGCAATTGAGAGCGTGCCATTTGGAGTTTTGTAGCTCCAGAAAATCCACTTTGAGTGTAGGGAGGTCAGAATCCAACAGCATCTGCAGTCCTTCTTCAACCTCTGAATCTGATTTTTGCTCAAGTCCCTCAATTTCAGCCAGAAATTACCTGAAATCATAGAAAAACACATAAACTCATAGTAAAGTCCAGAAATGTGATTTTTATTTAAAAACTAATAAAAATATACTAAAAACTAACTAAATTATACTAAAAACTATGTAAAAACAATACCAAAAAGCATATAAATTATCCGCTCATCAGTAGCCATTGACAATGGTATTGCCCAACATACAGCTTGCCATGGAAAGGAGTATGAATGATTGGATAAAAGTAGTAGGAAAGCAGAGGTTCAGAAGGAACAAAAGCAACTCCATACGCTTATCTGAAATTCTCACCAATGAATTACATAAGTATTTCTATCCTATTTTATATTTTAATTATATTTTAATTATCAAAACTCCATAACCATTTGAATCCATCTGACTGAGATTTACAAGGTGACCATAGCTTGCTTCAAGCCGACAATCTCCGTGGGATCGACCCTTACTCACGTAAGGTTTATTACTTGGACGACCCAGTGCACTTGCTGGTTAGTTGTATCAAAATTGTGAAAAAGAATTTAAGATTGTAAACGTGCGTGCTAAGTTTTTGGCGCCGTTGATGGGGAATGAACAATCATGATTTCGTGCACCAGACATGCTGGCAACTTTCATCAAAAACAAAAGGATTATCAACCATCAACAAGTTGCTTAATGGTTTGGCTATTTTTGAAAAATCCTTGATAAATCTTCTATAGAATCCAGCATGTCCTAAGAAACTTCTAACCGCTTTCACATGAGTAGGTGGAGGGAGTTTCTCTATGATTTCTACTTTTGCCTTGTCAACTTCTATCCCTTTTCTTGAAACTTTGTGACCAAGAACAATCCTTTAGATACCATAAAATGGCATTTCTCCCAATTTAAAACCAAATTGGTTTCTTGGCACCGTTTCAAGACAAGGGTAAGATGTTGCAAGCAAGTACTGAAAGTGTCACCAAAAATAGAGAAATCATCCATAAAACTTCAATAAATGTTTCTACCATATCTGAAAAAATTGATAGCATGCATCTTTGAAATGTTGCTGGAGCATTACACAATCCAAAAGGCATCCTTCTGTATGCGAAAACTCCAAAGGGACAGGTGAAAGATGTCTTCTCTTGATCCATGGGATCAACCCCTATTTGATTGAAGCCAGAATACCCATCAAGGAAGTAGTAGTATGCATGGCCAGCTAGCCTTTCAAGCATTTGGTCAATGAAAGGGAGAGGAAAGTGATATTTGCGTGTGGCATCATTCAGCCTCCTATAGTCAATGCACATCCTCCATCCTATCACAGTCCTTGTGGAAATGAGCTCATTCTTCTCATTAACAATAACTGTCATCCCACCCTTTTTTGGTACCACTTGAACTGGGTGATGCTAGGGCATTTTGGCCAGTTTCACTGACCTTTTCTTTACTGTTTTAGGGTAGTTTCATGCATTTTCTTAGTTAATAAGCAAGTTTTGGGCAGATAATCACTTACATCTTGATTCAAGCAAACATTGTGAATTTTACATAATTTTATGAGAATTATGCATGAATTGAATGATAAAATGAATGATGCATGATCTCATGAGTTAGAACCTAGCTTTGATGCACTTTACTTGCTTGATTTCAGGACAAAGGAAGCAAGGAAGATGCCACGTTAGTCTAACTAACGTGACCATTAACGTGGAATGGAGGCTAGCTTGCAACGTTAATAAGAAAAGTGAACACTAATAATGCCTTCGTGAGCCATCATAGCCCACGTTAGTGTCCACGTTAACTACATTAACGTGGAAGCTAATGTGGAGGAAAAAGAAAGCCCCAACGTTAGTGGTAAAAGTGAATACCACTAACGTTCCAAAAGGTACAATTGGCTAATAATAGCCACGTTAAGAGTCACGTTAACTACATTAAAGTAAACTCTAACGTGGGAGGAGCAAGGAAGAGCCAACGTTAGTGACACTCACCTTTGTCACTAATGTTGGACCAAGCCATTATTAGCCACGTTAGTTGCCACGTTAATTACATTAACGTGGAAGAAAGAAATGATAAGCCAACATTAGTGACACTCACCTTTGTCACTAACGTAGGAGATGGCAATCACCACCACGTTAGTGGCCACGTTAATTATATTAACATGAGGCACTAACGTGGGAAAGGGGCGTTTGGAGCGTTAGTAACAAAGGTAAGTGTCACTAACGCTCTCGAAGCTGAGGCATGCCCACGTTAAGGGTCACGTTAGCTACACTAACGTGGACTCTAACGTAGGGAGGAAGGGCAACAAGCAAATGTTATTGGAAAAGGTGAATGCCAATAACGTTTGTGAAGGACCAAGAGGCAACGTTAGTGGTCACGTTAGTGCCACTAACGTTGAAGTTAAAATGGACCATTTTGGGATAGGAACGTTAGTGAAAAAGGTGATCGTCACTAACGTTCTCGAACTCACATTTTCACTTAATGTTAACACCACTAACGTCCTAACTAACGTCCATGCCTAACTCACACTTTTTCTGCAAGTAAAGCTATGCCCACTGAAGATGATAACTGCTTCAACTCAAAGATCCAAAGGCCCATATCCAGGACTTGAAAAGTGAAGAACTGAAGATTGATGGTTTAGAAGTTATAGTAAATTCTCGTTGCGAGTATAGTTACTAAACCAAGCAATCAACCTTTCTTACAAAAGTTTTGGTTGTCACAAGTAACAAACCCCTTTAAAATTGATAACCGAGTATTTAAACCTCGGGTCGTCTTCTCAAGGAATTGCAGGGAAGTATGTTCTTATTATTGGTTATGAGTCTTGTAAATTGGGGGTTTTGAAAGTAAAGAAGAAGTATGTTAAATGATAAGATAAATAAAATAGTAATAATAAAATAAACTCTTGGCAAGGTATTAGAACTGGAAGTCCTATCTTTATCAATTTTGATGAAAATTGGATTTTAATTCCCACTTTGTTAACCTCTAACTATGAAGGTAAATCAAGTGGATTAATTAGCTTAATCCTCAGGTCCTAGTCAATTCCTATGGAAAGACTAGAGTTATTGGAGCAACTCCCAATTTCAACCACTGCTTTATTTGACAGCTCAAGTGTTACCAATAACTTAACCGAAGCCAAAAGGGAGAAAATATCTAAATTAAATTAAAAGCATTAATATAAATAAAGCAAAGCAATCTTAAATCTGAAATACCTCAAATAATATTAATTAAGAAAATCATAACATGAATGTAGCATAAGCCAAATTGAAAAGATAAATAATAATTAAAAGTATAAATAAAAGTAGAAAATAAATAAGAGGAACATTGAACCTGTGATGAAGAAGAAATAATCCTAAATCCTAAAACTAAATCCTAAGAGAGAGGAGAGAGCCTCTCTCTCTAAAAACTACATCTAAAACTAAAATTATGAATTATGAGCTAATTATTATGAATGAATGGATTCTCCCACTTTATAGCCTCTAATCTGTGTTTTCTGAGCCGAAAACTGGGTCGAAAACAGCCCAAAAATCGCTGGAGAAGAAAACTGCCACGCTGATTTTCGGAACTGTGACGCGTTCGCGTGGAGCACGCATTCGCCTCACCTATCGTCAGAGAAACCATGGCATATTATATATCAAATCGAAGCCCCGGACGTTAGCTTTCCAACGCATCTAGAACCGCATCGTTTGGACCTCTTTAGCTAAAGTTATAGCTGTTTGAGTGCGAAGAGGTCAGACTCGACAGCTTAGCAATTTCTCCAACTTCTTGTATTCCTTTCACTTTTGCATGCTTCCTTTCCATCCTCTGAGCCATTCCTGTCCTGTAATCTCTGAAATTACTTAACACACATATCAAAGCATCTAATGGTAATAAGAGAGGATTTAAACATAGGGAACTTAAGGCCAAAGAAGCATGTTTTCAATCAAAGCACTTAATTAGGAAGGCAAATGTAAAACTATGCAAATAATATGAATAAGTGGGTAAAGAATTGATAAAAATGACTCATTTGAGCACAAGATAAACCATAAAATAGTGGTTTATCAACCTCCCCACACTTAAACATTAGCATGTCCTCATGCTAAGCTCAAGAGAAGCTATAAGGGAGTGAAGAGGAATGGTATGATATATGAGATGCAACCTATGAATGCAACTAAATGCATAATGCTTTTTCCTACTTGGTTAAAAGTAAATAAATCTTCTAAGAACATACATAAATCAAATTTCACTAATTCAAATTATACAATAAAAGACAGGTAAACTTGTAAGAAGATAGCTCATGAAAGCAGGGAACATAGAATTAAGCACTGAACCCTTACTGGTAGTGTATATCACTCTAACTCTCAAGTGTCTAGGGTTAATCACTCTACTCTTCTCTAGTCATGCTTTCTAAACTTTGTTCTTCATCTAACCAATCAACAAAAATTTAATGTACCAATGGAAACATCATGAGGTCTTTTCACGGTTGTAATAGGGCTAAGGTAAGGGTGAGGGCATATATATATAAGGCTAAGTGAGCTAACAAAGTGAATCCTTGATTAGTCTAAGATCTCACCTAACATATACATACTTTATATAATTTAAAAATACTTTACCTAGTTACCCAAATTTTTTTTCCACTTTTGTATTACCTGCTCATGTATCAAACTTATTTTTGAATTTTGTCCCATGTGCATTGATTCTTTTTTTTTATTATTTTGCATTTGGGGTAATATTATTTTTTTTCTCTCTCTTTTTTTTATATCCCCTTATTTAATTACTTAATATATATATATATATATATATATATATATATATATATATATATATATTTTTTTTTTTTTTCAATGCACATGGTAATTTAATTATTTTGATTTCACATGAGCATGCTTCCCAAATTTTTAAATAACTTATTCAATTTAATTCCTTACTTTTTCATATCATCCCATGTTCCCATAAAATTTCTCACACTTAAATTGTACACAATATCTATCTTAAGCTAACCAAGGATTCAACTTGGGATTTCTTTAATTGTTTTTCTACTTAAGGCTAGTGATGTGGTAAAAT
Source organism: Arachis ipaensis (assembly GCF_059453495.1). NCBI lineage: Eukaryota > Viridiplantae > Streptophyta > Magnoliopsida > Fabales > Fabaceae > Arachis > Arachis ipaensis. The sequence goes on from NC_142435.1 coordinate 86,567,304, forward strand.
ATAGAATAAATGGGGGTTTACAAGGCTCAAAGTGGCTGACAAGGATGATTTAAAGGGTAGGTTTATTTGGGATAATGTAAATACACTAAATAATGGACATATAGAGTGGAACAAAGTAAAGATTGCAAATATAGAGAAGAAAACACACAAGAATAAAAATTTATGGTTAAATAATGTAACCATATATAAAGGCTCAAAGTCTCACAGGTTGTGTGTTCTTTAGCTCAAAAACCATGTTCCAAATACAACTTCTTCAAACAAGTGTAACATTAAATTTTATTCAAATTAGTGAAATGCTCTAAAAGGTTTCTTGAAAAAGAAAATATTACTTCAACCAAGTGGTAAAATATGCACAAAATCAAATAATCATGCAATCAAACATGCAAATGCAACAACTAACAAGGAAAATAAACCATTGGTGTTGAGATAGAAGAGTAACTAACCCATGGAGATCGGTATCGACCTCCCCACACTTAAAGATTGCACCGTCCTCGGTGCATGCTAAGATGTGCGAGTGGACGGGTTGCTTCAACTGACGCTTTTCTCATCAAGGAATGTGCGTAGGAACTTGTGTGTCTCTTCTATGCAAACGTCTTCCGGTTCTCTTCCTGGTGGCCATCTTGAAAGAAAAGGGAAGAAAAGTAACCCAAAGCAAAGATAAAAAAATAAATAAAACATGGGTTGGTTAATGCCAAAAATGAGGGTCTCAATTACATGGTAGCTACAACATGCAAGTGAGAAAATAATAGAAGCACATAGCATACTAGTGGTGCAAAATTTTATAACAATGAGGGAGAGTGTGGGTAAGGAGAAGTAATGTAAATTCATGTCAATGCAAAATTGATGCAGGTATAAAAGATTGGCATTGTTTTAAATAATATTACCTAACCAGAATAAAACAAGTCTCTAAGCACCTAAAATAATTCAAGAGAAGATGCAAGAGTGAAATAAGAAAATTCAACACCAAATGAAAAAAAATGAATTTAGAAAAGAAAATAAAAATATGCACAGAATTAAAATATAATGAATGAAAGTATGTAAGTAAATTAGGTAAAATAGGATGGAAGTGAAAAAGGATGAGAAGTTAAAAAGATAAAGTAAGAAAGAAAGAAGAAAGAAGAAAAGATGGAAGAAATTAGGATTGGGGAAGAAAAGATAAGATATTTGGCTGATCTGGATAAGTTGTGCGCCGCATGTGACGTGGACGCGTGAGTGACGCAGCCGCATGGTGCGCGATAAGGTCAGGTTACGCGAATGCGTGAATCACGCATTCGCGTGGCCTGATTTGTGCGATTGGCACAAATCCAGCCTCGCGTTCGCGCAACTCTCTGTTCGAAACTCTTTTTGCCAAATTTTTGGGTGACGCGGTCGCGTGGTTGAGGCGATCGCGTCGATGGCCTTTCTTTTAAAAATGACGTGGACACGTGGGGCACGCGTTCGCGTGATAGGGCTTGTGCTTCTAGCATAGTTCCAGCCCTATTCCAGCCCAACTTACTGCCTTACACCCTTTTACGTCGATTTCCAGGGCCACGCATTCGCGTGGGTGACGTGGACGCGTGGGAGGCATTTTTCGCATATGACGCGGATGCGTCAGTGACACAGTCGCGTGGATCAATTTGTGCCAAAGGCACGCCTCCAGCCACGCTCTCGCGCGACTCTCTGTTCAATTTTCTTTTTTTCCCAATGCACTTGTGATGCGGACGCGTCAACGACGCTGCCGCGTCGTGTGCATTTTTTTTTTTTTAATGCAGTATGCAGTGCTAATGCAAATGCTATGAATAGTATTCAGGTTCAATGAAAATAATATAATATAAAAACAGACAAAACAAAATAAAACTGAAACAGGAACGATCATACCATGGTGGGTTGTCTCCCATCTAGCACTTTTAGTTAAAGTCCTTAAGTTGGACATTTGGTGAGCTCCCTGTTTTGGTGGCTTGTGCTTGAACTCATCCAGGAATCTCCACCAATGTTTGTGATTTCAATGGCCTCCGGGATCCCAAATCTTGTTTTTACACCCGTTTTCAAGTTGATTATCATGATTCCATCCGGGTGGTTCATCTTTAGAATTCTCAGTGAAGCATCCAAATAACTTCTTAGACCCATTCAATTGAGCTCTACACCAACCTTTATGTTTAAACTTAAAGCTTCCAACCATAATGAACCTTGCAGGACAATTCTTACCACTGATCATCTTCCTCTTACTCTTAATGCCACAAAGAGCTCTAAGTTGACCATCCGTCTCCAGTAGCCCATATTCAAGTGGAATTAGAAAGCTAAGGGATATGAATTTTACCCACTTGAATGTTGTGAAGGATGATGGCAACTTAGGGGGAGGTATTTCTAACGAATGTGCAAGCTCCACTCCCTTGTGCTCTTCTCTGACAACTTTCATCTCTTTGCAAGTTTCTTCAATATCAACCTCTTCCTCTTGGTAGCTTTCTTCCAATTCAATCTCTTCTTCATTGCTTACCAAGGGCATGGAAGGCTGTGCTTCTTCTTCTTTAATCTCCATCTCTTGATCGACCTCTTCCAAGTCCTTAACCATGACATGCCTTGGAGGTTGTACACCCTCCTCAACATCAGATGCAACCGTCTTGGAAGGAGGTTCTATAACCTGACTTTCCCATGGAGGTTCAGCATCTCCTAAGTCTGCAACCACTTTTTCCTTTTTAATAATTGTTGCTTTGTCCAGTAGTTTTAATATAAAATCATATTCATCCTTGATGATTTTCTTTCCATGACAACTCCTTTCAACTATTCTTTCATCTTCAAGGGTCTCTCCTATCTCCACATTTTGGGCCTCCTCTTGCTCTAAGACAAAATCAGACTCCTCCTTGATGTCTTCCTTAACTAATTCTTCAACTACTCCTTCGACTTCAAGGGTCTTTACTACCTTCACCTTTCGGGCCTCCTCTAGCTCCTTATGAAGTATGGATTCGCGAAGATGATCCCTTCTCTCTTGTTCCATGTCAATAGCATCATTGGGATCATGTTGCTCTTGGATTGATGGATGTGGGTGCTCTTCCATGGATGGTGGTGATGGGATGGAGAGATCATTCTGTGGTTGAAAAGAAAGTGCACTAGAGCTTGAGGGTTGATTGTTGAAGGTAATTGGTGGTCCGATTTGGACGACTAGAGCTTGTATAGTAGAGTTTAGATCGGTAAGTGCTTTCTCCATGGAGGTTTGGGGTGGATAGGAGGGTTTATTTATTGGGAAAAAGGGTTCATGGTAGGAAGGTGGTTCATCTTGATAATGATAAGGAGATGGTGTATATTGAGGTGGTGGTTCATGAGAGTAATTGTGTTGGAATGGGGGTGGTTCTATGTACGGTTCATTTGGCTCATAAGGTGGTTGGTATGGTGGTTGAGGGGTTAGGGTCATATGGAGGTGAATGGTGGAAAGGGGCTTGTGAGTATGGTGGTTCAAAGCTATGTTGAGGAGGTGGTTCATTGGCATATGATGGAGCTTGTTGGTAACTACAAGGGGGTCCACCATATCTATTGTCTTGGCATGCATTGTAGGATGGTCTTTGTCTGTGGTATTGTGGAAGGTGTTGCTGCCGGAAGGGTTGATCAGATCCTCGTGGCTCCTTCCATCTCTGATTGTTTTGACCTTGATGCATGTTCCTGTTATAATTTCCATTCCTTGCAACAACATTGGAACCAAACTCAAAGCGACAGGGGTGAGAACTCATAGTAGCAAATAAAAATTAAAAATGAAAATAAAAATAAATTTAAATTAAAAGGTTATTGAAATTTAAATTTTGAATTTGAAAATTAAATTTTGAAATTTGAATTTTAAATTTTTGAAATTTGAATTTTGAAATTTGAAATTTGAAAATTAAAATTTAAATATTAAAATTTGATTTTTGAAATAAGATAAGATAAGATTTTGAAAAAGATATGATTTTTTTGAAAAAAATTTAAATTTTGAAATTTAAAATTTGAAATTTTAAATTTTAAAATTTGAATTTAAAATTTTATTAATTTGAATTTTGAAAATTGAAATTTGAAATTTGAAATTTGAGTTTTAAATTTTGAATTTTTGAATTTAATGAGGAAAGAAAAAAACAATAAAATGACACCAAACTGAAAATTTTTAGATCAAAACGAAGAAAACAACTAAGAACAACGTGAAGGTCAAGATGAACACGAAGAACAACTTGAAGATCAAGATGAACACGAAGAAAAAATTTTTTTGAAAAAATTTTAATAACTAAATAAAAACCAATAACCTCTTAATTTATGAAAAGGCAAAAATAAAACAAAAATAAAAATAAATAAACAAGTAAAAAGCAAATATTTACAATAACCAATAATAAGGCACACGTTTGCAATTCCCCGGCAACGGCGCCATTTTGAAGAACTGAAGATTGATGGTTTAGAAGTTATAGTAAATTCTCGTTGCGAGTATAGTTACTAAACCAAGCAATCAACCTTTCTTACAAAAGTTTTGGTTGTCACAAGTAACAAACCCCTTCAAAATTGATAACCGAGTATTTAAACCTCGGGTCGTCTTCTCAAGGAATTGCAGGGAAGTATATTCTTATTATTGGTTATGAGTCTTGTAAATTAGGGGTTTTTAAAGTAAGGAAGAAGTATGTTAAATGATAAGATAAATAAAATAGTAATAATAAAATAAACTCTTGGCAAGGTATTAGAACTGGAGGTCCTATCCTTATCAATTGTGATGAAAATTAGATTTTAATCCCACTTTGTTAACCTCTAACTATGAAGGTAAATCAAGTGGATTAATTAGCTTAATCCTCAGGTCCTAGTCAATTCCTATGGAAAGACTAGAGTTATTGGAGCAACTCCCAATTTCAACCACTACTTTATTTGACAGCTCAAGTCTTACCAATTACTTAACCCAAGCCAAATGGGAGAAAATATCTAAATTAAATTAAAAGCATCAATATAAATAAAGCAAAGCAATCTTAAATCTGAAATACCTCAAATAATATTAATTAAGAAAGTCATAACATGAATGTAGAAAATAAATAAGAGGAACATTAAACCTGTGATGAAGAAGAAATAATCCTAAATCCTAAAACTAAATCCTAAGAGAGAGGAGAGAGCCTCTCTCTCTAAAAACTACATCTAAAACTAAAATTATGAATTATGAGCTGATTATTATGAATGAATGGATTCCCCCACTTTATAGTCTCTAATTTGTGTTTTCTGGGCCGAAAACTGGGTCGAAAACTGCCCAAAAATCGCTGAAGAAGAAAACTGCCACGCTGATTTTCGGAACTGCGATGCGTCCACGTGGAGCACACGTTCACGTCACCTATCGTCAGGGCAACTATGGCATATTATATATCAAATCGAAGCCTCAGATGTTAGCTTTCCAACGCATCTGGAACCACGTCGTTTGGACATCCATAGCTAACGTTATAGTCGTTTGAGTGCAAAGAGGTCAGACTCGACAACTTAGCAATTTCTCCAACTTCTTGTATTCCTTCCACTTTTGCATGCTTCCTTTCCATCCTCTGAGCCATTCTTGCCCTGTAATCTCTGAAATCACTTAACACACATATCAAGGCATCTAATGGTAATAAGAGAGGATTTAAACATAGGGAACTTAAGGCCAAAGAAGCATGTTTTCAATCAAAGCACATAATTAGGAAGGCAAATGTAAAACTATGCAAATAGTATGAATAAGTGGGTAAAGAGTTGATAAAAACCACTCAATTGAGCACAAGATAAATCATAAAATAGTGGTTTATCAAAGAGCCAACTAGAAGATCAGAAGAGTAGTATATATAGGAGTAGTTTTGAACTAGAAAGGGAGCTTTTGGCATTGGGAGAACTACTCTCTGTATAATTTTACTTTCTCTGCAACTTCTAGTTTTACTTTTAGAATTTATTTTCCATCTTTGCTTTCCATTCCCAGAGCTATTAACAACTAAACCCCTTTTATTGGGTTAGGGAGCTCTGTTGTAATTTGATGGATCAATAATAGTTTTCATTATTCTTCTTCTTTCTTTTCTCTTGATTTTACTAGAAAGCTTTCAATCTTCATCCAATTGGGTAGTTGTCTTGGAAAAGAAGCTATTCATACTTGGATATCTTCAGACCTTGGAAGAGGAATGAAGAGATCATGCTAGGAATGCTTTCTCATGTTGGACCAAATTGGGGTTTGGATGGATATGGTGACATATAATCCTACCAATACCTTGATTTGGGAATACATGTGGTATAATCAGTGACCATACTTCATCTCTTCTCATGAGCAATTAGACCAAGAAATTGGCTATTGATCAAGATTTAAGAGATTGGGTTTCCAAGGATTTTGAATCCAGTCACTTAAGATTGCCAAGGAGATCAATGAATGCATTGATTGAGGAAGAGATGAAAATGAACTTGATCCAGAGAATACAACATCTCCTGAGCCCAATGAACTCCCCATTTCTGATCTTACCCATTCTTTTTACTTTCTGCCATTTACTTTTATGTTCATTTCCCCAAATCCCCATTTAAGATTCTACAATTTACTTTCCGTCATTTACATTCAGTTCTTTATTCCAGCATTTACATTTTCTGCCATTTACTTTCCCGCCATTTAATTTCATGCAACTCTCAAATCAAATTCTGCTTAACTCAACTAGAACATTCCTCCAATTAAAGTTGCTTGACCAATCAATCCCTGTGGGATTCGACCTCACTCTATTATGAGTTTTTACTTGACGACAATTTGGTATACTTGCCGAGCGAAATCTGTTGAGAGACAAGTTTCCGTGCATCAAATTTATAGCGCTGTTGCCGGGGATTGATTTTATATCAACAATGATTAAATTGGTGGATAACTAGATTGAGCATTTTTCTTTTATTTGATTTAATTTCTGTTTGATTGATTTACTTTTAGTTTCAGTTATTTTCTCCCTTTACCCCTACCCGTTTGAGATATTCTCTTAATTGTCACAATTCAGTTCACTAACCCACTAACTGTTTGATATATTGCATCACTCACACTAACAGCATTTTTAACAAGAATACTCTCTATCTCCTTTTTGCTTTAGCCTTGTTGGTTGTATGACAGGTAGAAGAAGTGGGGCTTCAACTTCTTTTGATTTTCAACCTGAGAGGACCTTCCTTAGATTAAGGAGGGAAGCAAGAGGAAAGAGAGTCGTTGGTGCTGAGGAAGAAGAGGAGTGTTTTGAGCCAGACATGGATGAGAATATGGAAAACCATCATGAAGAAGAGGCTCACAACCATGGTAGAGAAGGTCCAGTGCATCATGCTGGACAAGAGAGAAGAGTTCTGGGATCTTACATAAATCCAAACCCAGGAAGCTGTGGAAGTAGCATCCAAAAGCCAACCATACATGCCAATAACTTTGAACTAAAGCCACAACTCATCACCCTTGTTCAGAACAACTGTTCATTCGGAGGATGTATCCAAGAAGATCCCAATCAACATCTCACCACATTCCTGAGGATATGTGATACTGTGAATTCTAATGGTGTTCATCCTGACACCTATAGACTGCTTTTGTTTCCCTTTTCACTCAAGGACAAAGCATCTAAATGGCTGGAATCTTTTCCGAAGGAGAGCTTAACAACCTGGGAGGATGTGGTGAACAAGTTCTTGGCAAGATTCTATCCTCCTCAAAGAATCAACAGGTTGAGAGCTGAGGTACAAACCTTCAGGTAACAAGATGGTGAAACTCTATATGAAGCATGGGAGAGGTTTAAGGACTTGACAAGAAGGTGCCCGCCAGATATGTTCAATGAATGGGTGCAGTTACACATCTTCTATGAGGGTCTTTCTTACAAATCAAAGAAGGCAGTAGACCACTCATCTGGGAATCTCTGAACAAGAAGAAGACCATTGAAGAAGCCATAGATGTCATTGAGACTGTAGTAGAGAATAACTACTTCTATGCCTCTAAAAGAGGTAACACTAGAGGAGTGATGGAGCTAAACAATGTGGATGCATTGTTGGCTCAAAACAATATGATCACCAAGTAGTTGGCTGACCTTACCAAGAAGATAAAGAGGAACCAAATAGCAGCAACCACCACCTCAGCAGCAGCTCAAGAAGGAGTGAATGAAGAAGCAGAGGGTGATCAGGAACAAGCCAACTACATTGGAAACTCACCTAGGCAAAACCATGATCCATACTCCAAAACTTATAATCCTGGTTGGAGGAACCACCCAAACTTTGGGTGGGGAAATCAACAAGATCAAGGCTAAGATCAGAGATGTCACAACCCCAACAACAATGCAGCTCACCAACATTCCACACAGAGATCATATCAGCACCCACCTAACAACACATCTCAACATCCATACCAAAGCCAAAATGGCCCTTCTCACCCCTCCAATCTCAACTCACCATCATCCGAAGATAGACTCTCAAGGATTGAGACTCTACTTGAAGGCATATGCAAGGAAATCCAAGAGAACAAGGTGTTCAAGGAGGAGGTACGAGCCAATATCAAGAACCAGGGAGAAACCATCAAGAGGCTAGAATTTCAAGTGGGATACCTCTCTGAAGATTCCCAAACCTACTAATAGCTTCCCAAGTGACACAGAGAAAAACCCGAGAGGTGAAGCAAAGAAAGTAAGATGGGAAGATTGCAAGATGATCACTATAAGTGATAAGGGGACTGAGGAAGAGCTGAACAAACCATTAGAACAACCTGGAGATACTTCAGCAGAGAAGCAGGAAGAGTGTCACCAAGAAACCAAGATTACACAGAAGGAGATTCTGAACCTTTATGCACCTTTTCCCCAAAGACTCAAGGGTGGTGTAGAAAAGAGAATATACTCAAAGTTCCTCGATATGTTTGCATCCCTTCATGTGAACATACCATTTATCAAGGCTCTCCAACAAATGCCCTCATACATTAAGTGTATGAAAGAGCTGCTGACCAGGAAAAGCTCACTCAAAGGAGGACAAACAATAGTGATGAATAAGGAGTGCAGTGCTCTTATACAACCAGAGTTGCCTAAAAAAATAAAGGATCCAGGGAGTTTTCACATCCCCTGTGCCATAGGAGACACACTGATTGATAAGGGACTCTGTGATCTAGGAGCAAGCATTAATTTAATGCTTCTATCTCTCATGAAGAAGTTGCAGATCATTGAGCTAATCCCCACAGATGTAGTCATCAGGCTGGCTGACAAAACTAAAAAACAAGTAGTAGGAGTGGTTGAAAAAGTGTTGGTGAAGGTTGGGAATTACTTCCTTCCCACAGACTTTGTCATATTGGAAATTGAAGAGAGTCACCTTCACCCAATCATATTGGGAAGACCATTCCTAGCTACAGCCAGAGCGCTCATAGATGTGGAGCGAGGAGAGCTAATACTGAGGATACATGATGAACAACTCACATTCAATGTCTTCAAACCCTCACAAGAAGCAGATCAGGAAAACAGGGAACCAAGGGGAGAGCATGACAAAGCACTGGTGGAAGAAACAAGCATTGAAACACAAGCTGTACACCTGGGAATCCCTTTGGATGATGAGCAAGACAGTCAGCAGTTGTCACAGCTAAAAGAAAACCAGGAGGAACCTAAACCGCCAAAGTCATATGAGACCAGCAACAAAATTTCATTGGAAAAAGAGGCCACAAAGAGCATGGCAACATCAAAAGAAACAAATAAGAAGGCACCAAGGAGATGGAGGAACAAGAAGATCCCTATAGAGGATTTCTCTCCAGGGGATAAAGTAATCTCAGCTTATTTCCCAGTTATCCCACCTCATCTCCCCACCATCCCATCTCAGCTACCTAAAGTTTTCACCATCAACAGAATTCTCTCCTTAGAACATGTGGAGATTCTTGATGAAGCAAATGGAGATAGATTTACTACATGGGGAGAAGATTTGAAGCATTACCAACCACCCTGACAAAGTCAGAACGTCAAGCTAGTGACGCTAAAGAAGCGCTTCATGGGAAGCAACCCATGTTTTATATGCTTTCAAAGTAGTTAATAATGCAAGGTTCATGAATTCCAAATCAACTTTGACATATACTTGAATGAATCTTTTTATGCAGCATATAGTGAAGAACAAGTTTGGTGTTCAAGGCATACTAAGAGAGCATAAATGCAATTCATATCATGTCACTCTTTGAGCCTTGAACAAAACTTTGTACACCACATGGCCACAAACTAAGTTTGGTGTCACCAATGTTGCATACATGGACAATAATAGTCAGTTGGTTTGCATTCATGAATAGCACTTAGTTAGTTAGAATTGATGGGACAATTGAAGGAGGAAGGGTTCGGCCACTTCAAAAGAAGAGGACTATACACGTGTCTTCAAGGGGAATGCATTGGGAAATGTTGCCATGCAACATTGAAAGAATGACACGCTTGGAAATCAAACCAACCCCATCATAAAGTTGATGATCCTTTTGCTCATCCCATGCTAAACCCCATCTGTTCATCATACACCCACTCCATCAATCCACACCTTTCATTTACTCACCATCTCCCTATATAAGTGGTTCTTATTCCGTACCCCCTTCACATTCCAATCCCATTCTCTGTACTTCTTACTTTCGGAACCCAACACTTCTTACCCCACCAAAAAAAAAAACACTCTCACTCACTCCCTTTACTATACCCCATCTTAACCGGCCAAAGTCCATCATTAACCAATAACCCTTCAACACCTTCACATCTCAAAAGTCACTTATGGCATCATTGGTGCACGAAATTGTGTTCCACGTTCTTTGTACTTGTGTGTGATTAACAATATATAATTGTATTGAATCCTCATTGTGGCTCTATGTGTGGACACAACTCCGTTCAACTGACCAGCAAGTGTACTGGGTCGTCCAAGTAATAAACCTTACGTGAGTAAGGGTCGATCCCACAGAGATTGTTGGCTTGAAGCAAGCTATGGTCACCTTGTAAATCTCAGTTAAGTTGACTCATATGGGTTACAATATATTATGTAAATAAAACATAGAGTGGGGATAGAAATACTTATGTAGATTCATTGGCAGGAATTTCAGATAAGTGAATGGAGATGCTTTTCGTTCCTCTGAACCTCTGCTTTCCTGCTATCTTCATCCAATCAGTCTTACTCCATTCCATGGCTGGCTTTATGTGATACATCACCACTGTCAATGGCTACTTTCGGTCATCTCTCGGGAAAATGATCCAATGCCCTGTCACGGCACGGCTAATCGTCTGGAGGCATCACCTTTGTCAATGGCTTCATCTTATCCTCTCAGTGAATAATCTGCTCACGCACCCTGTCACGGCACGGCTATTCATCTGTCGGTTCTCGATCATACTGGAATAGGATTTACTATCCTTTTGCGTCTGTCACTAACGCCCTGCAATCGCGAGTTCGGAGCTCGTCACAGTCATTCAATCATTGAATCCTACTCGGAATACCACAGACAAGGTTTAGACCTTCCGGATTCTCTTGAATGCCGCCATCATTCTAGCTTACGCCACGAAGATTCTGGTTAGGAGATCTAAGAGATACTCATTCTAGCTTAATTCATGTAGAACGGAAGTGTTTGTCAGGCACGCGTTCATAAGGGAGAAGGATGATGAGCGTCACACATAATCATCACCTTCATCACGTTCTTGGGTGCGAATGGATATCTTAGAAGCGAAATAAGAAGAATTGAATAGAAAACAGTAGTACTTTGCATTAATCTTTGAGGAACAGCAGAGCTCCACACCTTAATCTATGGAGTGTAGAAACTCTACCGTATGAAAATACATAAGTGAAGGTCCAGGCATGGCCGAGAGGCCAGCCCCTCTGATCTAAGAACCAGGCATCCAAAGATGTCAAATACAATAGTAAGAGGTCCTATTTATAATAAACTAGTCACTAGGGTTTACATGAGTAAGTAATTGATGAATAAATCCACTTCCGGGGCCCACTTGGTGTGTGTTTGGGCTGAGCCTGAGTGTTGCACGTGCAGAGGCCATTTGTGGAGTTGAACGCCAGTTTCTGTGCCAGTTTGGGCGTTCAACTCTGGTTTTGGATCCTTTTCTGGCGCTGGACGCCAGATTTGGGCAGAAGGCTGGCGTTGAACGCCAGTTTACGTCGTCAATTCTTGGCCAAAGTATGGACTATTATATATTGCTGGAAAGCCCTGGATGTCTACTTTCCAACGCAATTGGAAGCGCGCCATTTCGAGTTCTGTAGCTCCAGAAAATCCACTTTGCGTGCATGGAGGTCAGAATCCAACAGCATCAGCAGTCCTTTTTCAACCTCTGAATCTGATTTCTGCTCAAGTCCCTCAATTTCAGCCAGAAAATACCTGAAATCACAGAAAGACACACAAACTCATAGTAAAGTCCAGAAATGTGAATTTAACACAAAATCTATTAAAAACATCCCTAAAAGTAACTAGATCCTACTAAAAACATACTAAAAACAATGTCAAAAAGCGTATAAATTATCTGCTCATCACAACACCAAACTTAAATTGTTGCTTGTCCCCAAGCAACTGAAAATCAAAATAGGATACAAAGAATAGAATATACTATAAATTCCAAACTATCAATGAAATAGAGCTTCAATCATATGAGCGGGACTTATAGCTTTTTGCCTCTTGAATAGTTTTGGCATCTCACTTTATCCATTGAGGCTCAGAATGATTGGCATCTATAGGAACTCAGAGTTCAGATAGTGTTATTGATTCTCCTAGTTCAGTATGATGATTCTTGAACACAGCTATTTTATGAGTCTTGGCCGTGGCCCTAAGCACTTTGTTTTCCAGTATTACCACCGGATACATAAATGCCACAGACACATAATTGGGTGAACCTTTTCAGATTGTGACTCAGCTTTGCTAAAGTCCCCAATTAGAGGTGTCCAGGGTTCTTAAGCACACTCTTCTTTTGCTTTGGACCTTGACTTTAACCGCTCAGTCTCAAGTTTTCACTTGACACCTACACGCCACAAGCACATGGATAGAGACAGCTTGGTTTAGCCGCTTAGACCAGGATTTTATTCCTTTAGGCCCTCCTATCCACTGATGCTCAAAGCCTTGGGATCCTTTTTATTTGCCCTTGCCTTTTGGTTTTAAGGGTTATTGGCTTTTTCTGCTTGCTTTTTCTTTTTCTTTCTATTTTTTTTTCTCTTATTTTTTTTTTTTCTGCAAGCTTTGTTCTTTGCTGCTTTTTCTTGCTTCAAGAATCATTTTTATGATTTTTCAAATTATCAAATAACATGTCTCCTAGTCATCATTCTTTCAAGAGCCAACATTTTTAACCTTCTTAAACAACAACTTCAAAAGACATATGCACTGTTCAAGCATACATTCAGAAAACAAGAAGCATTGTCACCACATCAATATAATTAAACTAAGTTCAAGGATAAATTCGAAACTCATGTACTTCTTGTTCTTTTGAATTAAAACATTTTTCATTTAAGAGAGGTGATGGATTCATAGGACATTCATATCTTTAAGACAAAGTTACTAACTACTAATGATCATGTAATGAAGGCACAAACATAGATAAGCACATAACATGAAAAACAGAGAAAGTAAGAACAAGGAATGAGTCCACCTTAGTGATGTCCTTGAGCTCTTCTATGTCTCTTCCTTGCCTTGGCTGCTCCTCCTTCATTGCTTTTAGATCTTCTCTGATTTCATGAAGGATGATGGAGTGCTCCTGATGTTCCACCCTTAGTTGCTTCCAATAATTGTGTGGGAGAAAATGAATCCCCTGAGGTATCTCAGGGATCTCTTGATTTGCAGTCAAATGTTCTACCACTGAGCTATAGATCCTTTACATAATTGTTTTACCACACCAAACTTAGAATGTTGCTCGCCCTCGAGCAAAAGAAGAAGGAATAGATGAAGAAGAAGATGTGGAAATAAAAACTAGGATTATGAGGAGGTAGAGTGGGGATCCTGTGGGGTCCACAGATCCTGAGATGATCCTGTGGTGTCCACAGATCCTGAGGTGTCAAGGCATTTACATCCCTGCACCAATTTAGGCATGCAAAACGCCCTTGCACACAACTCTGGGCGTTCAGCGCCAGGTTGGTGCCCATTTTGGGCGTTCAACGCCCCTTTGCTGCCATTTCTGGCGTTGAATGCCAGAACCATGCTTGTTCTGGGCGTTCAGCGCCAGGATGCTCCCATTCTGGGCGTTCAGCGCCAGAACTATGCTCTGTTCTGGCGTTTGAACGCCAGACAGATGCTCCTCCAGGGTGTGATTTTTCTTCTGCTGTTTTTGATTCCGTTTTTGAATTTTTTTTTTGTTTATTTTGTGACTCCACATGATCATGAACCTAAGAAAACATGAAAAACAATAAGAATAAGAATTAGATAAACATTGGGTTGCCTCCCAACAAGCGCTTCTTTAATGTCAATAGCTTGACAGTGAGCTCTCATGGAGCCTCACAGATGTGCAGAGCTTTGTTGAGACTTTCCAACACCAAACTTAGAGTTTGGATATGGGAGTTCAACACCAAACTTAGAGTTTGGTTGTGGCCTCCCAACACCAAACTTAGAGTTTGACTGTGGGGGCTCTGGTTGACTCTACTTGGAGAGAAGCTTTTTCTGCTTCCTCTCCATGGTTGCAGAGGGAGATCCTTGAGTTTTAAACACAAGGGAGTCCTCATTCCATTGAAGGACTATTTCACCTCTGTCAACATCAATCACAGCTCTTGCTGTGGCCAGGAAAGGTCTTCCTAGGATGATGGATTCATCCTCTTTCTTTCCAGTATCCAGGACTATGAAATCAGCAGGGATGTAAAGGCCCTCAACTTTTACCAATACATCTTCTACGTGTCCATAAGCCTGTCTTCTTGAGCTGTCTACCATCTCTAGTGAGATTTTAGCAGCTTGCACCCCATAGATTCCCAGTTTCTCTATTACAGAGAGGGGCATGAGGTTTATACCTGAACCAAGGTCACACAGAGCTTTAAAGATCATGGTGCCTATGGTACAAGGTAATATGAACTTTCCAGGATCCTGTCTCTTCTGAGGCAATGTCAGTTGATCCAGATCACTTAGTTCATTGATGAACAAGGGAGGTTCAACTTCCCAAGTATCAATGCCAAATAATTTGGCATTTAGCTTCATGATTGCACCAAGAAACTTGGCAGTTTGCTCTCCAGTGACATCCTCATTCTCTTCAGAAGAGGAATACTCATCAGAGCTCATAAAGGGCATAAGGAGGTTCAATGGAAGCTCTATGGTCTCTAGATGAGCCTCAGAGTCCCTTGGTTCCCCAGAGGGAAGCTCCTTATTGATCACTGGACGTCCCAGGAGGTCTTCCTCCTTGGGATTCATGTCCTCTCCTCTCCTCATAGGTTCGGCCATGGCGCTTATGTCAATGGCCTTGCACTCTCCTTTTGGATTCTCTTCTGTATTGCTTGGGAGAGTACTAGGAGGGATTTCAGTGATCCTTTTACTCAGCTGGCCCACTTGTGCTTCCAGATTTCTAATGGAAGACCTTGTTTCATTCATGAAACTTACAGTGGCCTTAGATAGATCAGAGACTAGATTTGCTAAATTAGAAGCATTTTGTTCAGAGTTCTCTATCTGTTGCTGAGTTGATAATGGAAAAGGTTTGCTATTGCTAAACCTGTTTCTTCCACCATTATTAAGGCCTTGTTGAGGCTTTTGATCCTTCCATGAGAAATTTGGATGATTTCTCCATGTTGAGTTATAGGTGTTTCCATAAGGTTCACCTAAATAATTTACCTCTGCTATTGCAGGGTTCTCAGGATCATAGGCTTCTTCTTCAGAAGATGCCTCTTGAGTACTGTTGGATGCAGCTTGCATTCCATGCAGACTCTGAGAAATCATATTGACTTGCTGAGTCAATATTTTGTTCTGAGCCAGTATGGTGTTCAGAGTATCAACCTCAAGAACTCCCTTCTTCATTGGCGTCCCATTGATTACAGGATTCCTTTCAGAAGTGTACATGAACTGGTTATTAGCAACCATGTCAATGAGTTCTTGAGCTTCTGCAGGCATTTTCTTTAGGTGAATGGATCCACCTGCAGAAGTGTCCAGTGACATCTTTGATAGCTCAGATAAACCATCATAGAATATATCCAGGATGGTCCATTCTGAAAGCATGTCAGAAGGACACTTTTTGGTCAACTGTTTGTATCTTTCCCAAGCTTCATAGAGGGATTCACCTTCTTTCTGTCTGAAGGTTTGAACGTCCGCTCTAAGCTTGCTCAGCTTTTGAGGAGGAAAGTACTTGGCTAAGAAAGCCGTGACCAGCTTATCCCAAGAGTTCAGGCTGTCTTTAGGTTGAGAATCCAACCATAATCTAGCTCTTTCTCTTACAGCAAAAGGGAAAAGCATGAGCCTGTAGACTTCAGGATCTATTCCATTAGACTTAACAGTATCACATATCTGCAAGAATTCAGTCAAGAACTGAAAAGGATCTTCAGATGGAAGTCCATGAAACTTGCAGTTCTGCTGCATCAGAGAAACTAATTGAGGTTTCAGCTCAAAGTTGTTTGCTCCAATGGCAGGAATGGAGATGCTTCTTCCATGTAAATTGGAATTAGGTGCAGTAAAGTCACCAAGCATCTTCCTTACATTATTATTATTTTCGGCTGCCATCTCCTCTGCTTGTTCGAAAATTTCTGAAAAGTTTTCTCTGGATTGTTGTAATTTAGCTTCTCTTAATTTTCTCTTCAGAGTTCTTTCAGGTTCTGGATCTGCTTCCACAAGAATGTTCTTATCCTTGCTCCTGCTCATATGACAAGGAAGAATGGCCAGAAAAATGATAATAATAATAGAGATCCTTTATACCACAGTATAGGGATCCCTTTGTAAGTAGAAGAAGAGGGGGAGATAAAGGATGTGATGTAAAGGAAGAAACACAACTGTGAGGATTGGAATGTGAGATGAGATGTTAGGACATGAATGAATAAATAGAATGAGATGGGGGAGGAATAATTTTCGAAAATTATTTTGAAAAAGAGTTAGTGATTTTTGAAAATTGGTTTTTGAAAAATATTTAGTAATTTTCGAAAATTTTTGAAATAAAAAAATAAAAAATAAAAATAATTAGTTAATTAAAAAGAAAATTTGAAAAAGAGGAGAGGTATTTTCGAAAATTAGAGAGAGAGAGAGTTAGTTAGGTGGTTTTGAAAAAGTTAAGAAACAAACAAAAAGTTAGTTAGTTGGTTGAAACAAATTTTGAAAAGATAGGAAGTTAGGAAGTTAGGAAAGATATTTTGAAAAGATATTTTTGAAAAAGATAAGATAAGAAGATATTTTTGAAAAGATATGATAGAGATTAGTTTTTGAAAAAGATTTGATTTTTAAAATCACAATTAATGACTTGATTCATAAGAAATCACAAGATATGATTCTAGAACTTA
This sequence comes from Arachis ipaensis, assembly GCF_059453495.1. Lineage (NCBI taxonomy): Eukaryota > Viridiplantae > Streptophyta > Magnoliopsida > Fabales > Fabaceae > Arachis > Arachis ipaensis. Next base: position 86,584,602 of record NC_142435.1, read on the forward strand.
AAGTTTGAATCTTTCTTAACAAGCAAGTAACAAACTTCAAATTTTTGAATCAAAACATTAATTGATTAGTTATTTTCGAAAATTTTATATAAAAATAAGAAAAAGATTTTTGAAAAATATTTTTGAAATTTTCGAAAATAGCTAATAATTTTGAAAAAGATTTGATTTTTGAAAAAGATAAGATTTTCAAATTGAAAATTTGATTTGACTCATTGGCAACAACTTTGATTTTTAAAAATTTTTGAAAAAGTCAATCCAAATTTTCGAATTTGATGAGAGAAAAAGGGAAAGATATTTTTTTGATTTTTGAAATTTTTATGATGCAAGAGAAAAACACTAAAAAGATGCAATGCATGAAATTTTTAAATCAAAACATGTGATGCATGCACGAATGCTATGAATGTCAAGCTGAACACCAAGAACACTTTGAATGTCATGATGAACATCAAGAACATATTTTTGAAAAAATTTTTAATGCAAAGAAAACATGCAAGACACCAAACTTAGAATTCTTTAATGCTTAGACACTAAGAATTCAAGAATGCATATGAAAAACATGAAAAGACACAAAACAAAAAATCATCAAGATCAAACAAGAAGACTTACCAAGAACAACTTGAAGATCATGAAGAACACTATGAATGCATGATATTTTCGAAAATTACAAGATGCACATGCAATTGACACCAAACTTATAGTGTGACTCAAGACTCAAACAAGAAACAGAAAATATTTTTGATTTTTATGATTTTCTAATTTTTTTGGATTTTTATTTTATATTTTTCGAAAATTAAAAGGAAAAATAAGGATTCCAAAATTTTTAATATGAATTCCAGGAATCTTGCCATGTTAGTCTAAAGCTTCAGTCCAGGAATTAGACATGGCTCACTAGCCAGCCAGGCTGCAACATATAATTACATGGGCTGGAGTGATTAGTTGAATACCAATCCCAAAGTAGTTTGGGTATGGCTTTACAGCCAGATATGATTCAACATATTTCATGAAACACTAGAATTCATTCTTAAAAATTTTGAAGCCATAGAATAATTTATTTTTGAAAATATTTTTATTAATATTTTTTTTTTTCGAAAACATATGAGAGATTTTTGAAAATATTTTTGAAAAATTTTTGAAAAGAAAATAAAAAGAAAATTACCTAATCTGAGCAACAAGATGAACCGTCAGTTGTCCAAACTCGAACAATCCCCGGCAATGGCGCCAAGAACTTGGTGCACGAAATTGTGTTCCACGTTCTTTGTACTTGTGTGTGATTAACAATATATAATTGTATTGAATCCTCATTGTGGCTCTATGTGTGGACACAACTCCGTTCAACTGACCAGCAAGTGTACTGGGTCGTCCAAGTAATAAACCTTACGTGAGTAAGGGTCGATCCCACAGAGATTGTTGGCTTGAAGCAAGCTATGGTCACCTTGTAAATCTCAGTTAAGTTGACTCATATGGGTTACAATATATTATGTAAATAAAACATAGAGTGGGGATAGAAATACTTATGTAGATTCATTGGCAGGAATTTCAGATAAGCGAATGGAGATGCTTTTCGTTCCTCTGAACCTCTGCTTTCCTGCTATCTTCATCCAATCAGTCTTACTCCGTTCCATGGCTGGCTTTATGTGATACATCACCACTGTCAATGGCTACTTTCGGTCATCTCTCGGGAAAATGATCCAATGCCCTGTCACGGCACGGCTAATCGTCTGGAGGCATCACCTTTGTCAATGGCTTCATCTTATCCTCTCAGTGAATAATCTGCTCACGCACCCTGTCACGGCACGGCTATTCATCTGTCGGTTCTCGATCATGCTGGAATAGGATTTACTATCCTTTTGCGTCTGTCACTAACGCCCTGCAATCGCGAGTTCGGAGCTCGTCACAGTCATTCAATCATTGAATCCTACTCGGAGTACCACAAACAAGGTTTAGACCTTCCGGATTCTCTTGAATGCCGCCATCATTCTAGCTTACGCCACGAAGATTCTGGTTAGGAGATCTAAGAGATACTCATTCTAGCTTAATTCATGTAGAACGGAAGTGTTTGTCAGGCACGCGTTCATAAGGGAGAAGGATGATGACCGTCACACATAATCATCACCTTCATCACGTTCTTGGGTGCAAATGGATATCTTAGAAGCGAAATAAGAAGAATTGAATAGAAAACAGTAGTACTTTGCATTAATCTTTGAGGAACAGCAGAGCTCCACACCTTAATCTATGGAGTGTAGAAACTCTACCGTATGAAAATACATAAGTGAAGGTCCAGGCATGGCCGAGAGGCCAGCCCCTCTGATCTAAGAACCAGGCGTCCAAAGATGTCAAATACAATAGTAAGAGGTCCTATTTATAATAAACTAGTCACTAGGGTTTACATGAGTAAGTAATTGATGAATAAATCCACTTCCGGGGCCCACTTGGTGTGTGTTTGGGCTGAGCCTGAGTGTTGCACGTGCAGAGGCCATTTGTGGAGTTGAACGCCAGTTTCTGTGCCAGTTTGGGCGTTCAACTCTGGTTTTGGATCCTTTTCTGGCGCTGGACGCCAGATTTGGGCAGAAGGCTGGCATTGAATGCCAGTTTACGTCGTTAATTCTTGGCCAAAGTATGGACTATTATATATTGCTGGAAAGCCCTGGATGTCTACTTTCCAACGCAATTGGAAGCGCGCCATTTCGAGTTCTGTAGCTCCAGAAAATCCACTTTAAGTGCATGGAGGTCAGAATCCAACAACATCAGCAGTCCTTTTTCAACCTCTGAATCTGATTTCTGCTCAAGTCCCTCAATTTCAGCCAGAAAATACCTGAAATCACAGAAAGACACACAAACTCATAGTAAAGTCCAGAAATGTGAATTTAACACAAAATCTATTAAAAACATCCCTAAAAGTAACTAGATCCTACTAAAAACATACTAAAAACAATGTCAAAAAGCGTATAAATTATCTGCTCATCAATCATCAAGCTCTAAAAGAAGAAAGGGGAAGGAGCCTATGGAGCAGCGCCCTTTTGATGAAAAGAAGTTTAGAACCTTTCACCATGTATTTCAATTTGGGTGGATGGCTGATAAGGAGATCATATACGAGCTAGGCTTCCAAGTCAGAAAAACGGAGTACCCCGAAATCACAGAGAAGGTGGAAAAGAGAAGATGGGAGCTCCTCATTGATCCGGTCACAAAAGTAAATGCAACTCTTATAAGAGAGTTTTACGCAAATACAGTCAGGTATGATAAGGCAGATGAGTCCTATACAAGCTTTGTAAGAGGGGTGACCGTGGATTTTAGTCCCATGAGCATCATGAGGGTGTTAAAACTACGAACCATACCATTTGCAGAAGAAAGCTATCACTCCAGAATAGATAGCAATCCCAATTATAACCAAATAGTGCAAGATATTTGCGTGCAAGGAGCTGATTGGGTACGAGATCCTCAGGGGAAGCCCAAGTTCATCAAGAGAAGGGACCTCACCCCTGAAGCAAAGGGGTGGTTTGAAATTGTAAGGAGATCCATCTTTCCTGCCGGGAATAACTCAGAGGTGAATCTTGAGAGAGCAACAATGGTGCAATGTATACTTAAAGGGGGAGAGATCAAGGTTCATGAACTCATAGCCCAAGGCATTAGGAAGATGGCTGAGAAAAGCGATTCTGGAGGAAGGTTAGGCTACCCCAGCACTATTTTCCATCTGTGTGATAGGGCTGGGGTGGTGTTCGAGGATGAAAACCCCGAGTGGATAAAAGTGGGCATCCCAATTACTGTTCGACGGATGCATGCTGTTGTATCTCCCCTACCTCAACGAAAGCCAAGAAAGAGGCCAGCCCAACAAGTGGTAGAAGGACAAAACCTAGAGGAGCAAGCCCCTGTGGACATGCACCAACTACAGGAAGCCATTGATGGCTTATCTAGACAATACTTGGAAAATCAAGGGGCATAGAAAGAGCTTCAACTACAGTTGATAGACCGTCAAGAAGAATCACTCTCTAGATGGATGAATCAACAGGGGTAGTGGCAAAAGCAAATGATGGAGCAGCAACTAGAACAAGGGAAACAATGGGGTGAATCCTTCCACAAGTTGGAACAAAGGCAGGATCAACAACAAGAAGCCATCCAAAAGCTAATCAACATCCAAGCACATTAAGGTGCACTGATGAGCGGATAATTTATACGCTTTTTGGCATTGTTTTTAGTATGTTTTTAGTAGAATCTAGTTACTTTTAGGGATGTTTTTATTAGTTTTTATGTTAAATTCACATTTCTGGACTTTACTATGAGTTTGTGTGTTTTTCTGTGATTTCAGGTATTTTCTGGCTGAAATTGAGGGACTTGAGCAAAAATCAGATTCAGAGGTTGAAGAAGGACTGCTGATGCTGTTGGATTCTGACCTCCCTGCACTCAAAGTGAATTTTCTGGAGCTACAGAACTCAAAATGGCGCGCTTCCAATTGCGTTGGAAAGTCGACATCCAGGACTTTCCATAAATGTATAATGGTCTATACTTTGAACAAGTTTAAATGATGTAAAAGGGCGTTGAACTCCAGTTCTATGCTGCTGTCTGGAGTTAAACGCCAGAAACAAGTCACAAACCAGAGTTGAACGCCAGAAATACGTTACAACTTGGCATTCAACTCTAGAAAGAGCCTCTGCACGTGTAACATTCAAGCTCAGCCCAAGCACACACCAAGTGGGCCTCGGAAGTGGATTTATGCATCAATTACTTACTTCTGTAAACCCTAGTAGCTAGTTTATTATAAATAGGACTTTTTACTATTGTATTAGACATCTTTGGACGCCTGATTCTTAGATCAGAGGGGTTGGCCATTCGGCCATGCCTGGACCTTTCACCTATGTATTTTCAATGGTAGAATTTCTACACTCCATAGATTAAGGTGTGGAGCTCTGCTGTTCCTTAAGAATTAATTCAAAGTACTACTGTTTTTCTATTCAATTCAATTTATTCCGCTTCTAAGATATTCATTCGCACTTCAACCTGAATGTGATGAATGTGACAATCATCATCATTCCCTATGAACGTGTGCCTGACAACCACTTCCATTCTACCTTAGATTGAATGAGTATCTCTTGGATCTCTTAATCAGAATCTTCGTGGTATAAGCTAGATTGATGGCGGCATTCATGAGTGTCCGAAAAGTCTAAACCTTGTCTGTGGTATTCCGAGTAGGACTCTGAGATTGAATGACTGTGACGAATTTCAAACTCGCGATTGTTGGGCGTAGTGACAGACGCAAAAGGAGGGTGAATCCTATTCCAGCATGATCGAGAACCTCAGATGATTAGCCGTGCTGTGACAGAGCATTTGGACCATTTTCACAAGAGGATGGGATGCAGCCATTGACAAGGGTGATGCCTCGAGACGATTAGCCATGTAGTGACAGCGCATCGGACCATTTTCCAGAGAGGATCAAAAGTAGCCATTGACAACGGTGATGTCCTTACATAAAGCCAGCCATGGAAAGGAGTAAGATTGATTGGATGAAGACAGCAGGAAAGCAAAGGTTCAGAGGAACGAATGCATCTCTATACGCTTAGCTGAAATTCTAACCAATGAATTACATAAGTATTTCTATCCTTATTTTTTGTTTACTTCTTATTTAATTTCGAAAACTCCATAACCTTTTGATATCCGCCTGACTGAGATTTACAAGGTGACCATAGCTTGCTTCATAAAAACAATCTCCGTGGGATCGACCCTTACTCGCGTAAGGTTTATTACTTGGACGACCCAGTGCACTTGCTGGTTAGTTGTGCGAAGTTGTGATAAAAAGTTGAGATTACAATTGAGCGTACCATGTTGATGGTACCATTGATGATCACAATTTCGTGCACCAAGTTTTTGGCACCGTTGCCGGGGATTGTTCGAGTTTGGACAACTGACGGTTCATCTTGTTGCTCAGATTGGGTAACTTTCTTTTTGTTTTCTTTTCAAAAAGTTTTAAAAAATTTTTCAAAAAAATCTTTCAAAAATTTCTCCTTTGTTTTCGAAAAAAAAAATTTTAAATAAAAATGTTTTCAAAAATATATTTTTCTTCAGAATTTTTAAGAATGAATTCTAGTGTTTCATGAAGCATGTTAAAGCCTGGCTGGCTATAAAGCCATATCCAATTCTTCTGGATAGGGTATGTCAGCCGTGTCATGTCTGAGTTACATACTAAAGCTTGGCTGGCTATTAAGCCATGCCTAACCCTTTGATTGGAGCTTTAGACTAAAGAGCATAAGATTCCTGGAATTCATATAAAAAATTTTGGAATCCTTATTTTCCTTTTTTAAAATGATTTTCGAAAAAAAAATTTAATTAAAAGAAAATACAAAAAAAAAATCATAAAATCATAAAAAAAAAAAATATTTCATGTTTCTTGTTTGAGTCTTGAGTCAAGTTGAAAGTTTGGTGTCAATTGCATATTCATCTTGCATTTTTCGAAAAAATTCATGCATTCATAGTGTTCTTCATGATCTTCAAGTTGTTCTTGGTAAGTCTTCTTGTTTGATCTTGATGTTTTCTTGTCTTGTGTCTTTTCTTATTTTTCATATGCATTCTTGCATCCATAGAGTCTAAACATGAAAGATTTTTAAGTTTGGTGTCTTGCATGTTTTCTTTGCATATAAAAATTTTCAAAAATAAGTCTTGATGTTCATCTTGACATTCAAAGTGTTCTTGGTGTTCATCTTGACATTCATAGTGTTCTTGCATTCATCACATACTTTGATCCAAAATTCTCATGCATTGCATCATTTTGTATGTTTTTCTCTCTCATCATTAAAAATTCAAAAATAAAAAAAATATCTTTCCCTTTTTCTCTCTCAAAATTTTGAAAATTAGATTTGACTTTTTCAAAAATTTTAAAAAATCTATTTGTTTCTTTTGAGTCAAATCAAATTTTCAATTTAAAAATCCTATCTTTTTCAAAATCTTTTTCAAAAATCAAATCTATTTCATTTTTCTTAGTTATTTTCGAAAATTATAAAAATATTTTTCAAATATCTTTTTCTTAATTTTATCTCATAATTTTTGAAAATAACATCATCAATTAATGTTTTGATTCAAAAATTTCAAGTTTGTTACTTGCTTGTTAAGAAAGATTCAAACTTTGAGTTCTAGAATCATATCTTGTGATTTCTTGTGAATCAAGTCATTAATTGTGATTTTAAAAATCAAATCTTTTTCAAAAACTAATTTAAATCATATCTTTTCAAAAATATCTTCTTATCTTATCTTTTTCAAAAATTTGATTTCAAAATATCTTTTCTAACTTCCTAACTTATCTTTTCAAAATTTGTTTCAACTAACTAACTAACTTTTTGTTTATTTCTTATCTTTTTCAAAACTACCTAACTAACTCTCTCTCTCTAATTTTCGAAAATATCTTCCCTCTTTTTCAAAAATTTTTATTAATTAACTAATTATTTTAATTTTTGATTTTAATTTTCGAAAATTACTAACCTTTTTCAGAAACTATTTTCGAAAATCACTAACCCTTTTTCAAAAATAATTTTCGAAAATCCTTCTTCCTCATCTCCTTCTAATTATTTATTCATCTACTAACACTTCTCTTCATCTCACATCACTGCTCCTATCCTTACCATTGTGTTTGGATTCTTCATTTTTCTTCACCCCTATTCCTTTTCTTCTTCTACTAACAATAAGGAACCTCTTTACTGTGACATAGAGGATTCCTCTTCTTTTCTTGTTCTCTTCTCTTTCTTATGAGCAGGAACAAGGAAAAAGGTATTCTTGTTGAAGCTGATCCAGAACCTAAAAGGACTCTGAAGAGGAAACTAAGAGAAGCTAAATTACAACAATCCAGAGATAACCTTATTGAAAATTTCGAACAAGTAAAGGAAATGGCAGCCGAACCCAACAACAATAACGCAAGGAGAATGCTTGGTGACTTTACTGCACCAAATTCCAATTTACATGGAAGAAGCATCTCCATTCCTGCCATTGGAGCAAACAACTTTGAGCTGAAACCTCAATTAGTTTCTCTGATGCAGGAGAACTGCAAGTTTCATGGACTTCCATCTGAAGATCCTTTTTAGTTCTTAACTGAATTCTTGCAGATATGTGATACTGTTAAGACTAATAGAGTAGATCCTGAAGTCTACAGGCTCATGCTTTTCCCTTTTGTTGTAAGAGACAGAGCTAGAGTGTGGTTGGACTCTCAACTCAGAGATAGCCTAAACTCTTGGGATAAGCTGGTCACGGCTTTCTTAGCCAAGTTCTTTCCTCCTCAAAAGCTGAGCAAGCTTAGAGTGGATGTTCAGACCTTCAGACAGAAGGAAGGTGAATCCCTATATGAAGCTTGGGAGAGATACAAGCAACTGACCAAAAAGTGTCCTTCTGACATGCTTTCAGAATGGACCATCCTGGATATATTCTATGATGGTCTGTCTGAACTAGCTAAGATGTCATTGGATACTTTTGCAGGTGGATCCATTCACCTAAAGAAAATGCCTGTAGAAGCTCAAGAACTCATTGACATGGTTGCTAATAACCAGTTCATGTACACTTCTGAGAGGAATCCTGTGAGTAATGGGACACCTCAGAAGAAGGGAATTCTTAAAATTGATACTCTGAATGCCATATTGGCTCAGAACAAAATATTGACTCAGCAAGTCAATATGATTTCTCAGAGTCTGAATGGAATGCAAGCTGCATCCAACAGTACTCAAGAGGCATCTTCTGAAGAAGAAGCTTATGATCCTGAGAACCCTGCAATAGCAGAGGTGAATTACTTAGGTGAATCTTATGGAAACACCTATAATCCATCATGGAGAAATCATCCAAATCTCTCATGGAAGGATCAACAAAAGCCTCAACAAGGCTTTAATAATGGTGGAAGATACAGGTTTAGCAATAGCAAGCCTTTTCCATCATCCACTCAGCAATAGACAGAGAACTCTGAACAAAATACCTCTAAATTAGCAAACTTAGTCTCTGATCTGTCCAAGGCCACTGTAAGTTTCATGAATGAAACAAGGTCTTCCATTAGAAATTTGGAAGCACAAGTGGACCAGCTGAGTAAAAGGATCACTGAAATCCCTCCTAGTACTCTCCCAAGCAATACAGAAGAAAATCCAAAAGGAGAGTGCAAGGCCATTGAATTAATCACCATGGCCGAACCTGTGAAGGAAGGAGAGGACGTGAATCCCAATGAGGAAGACCTCCTGGGACGTCCAGTGATCAATAAGGAGCTTCCTTTTGAGGAACCAAAGGAATCTGAGACTCATCTAGAGACCATAGAGATTCCATTAAACCTCCTTATGCCATTAATGAGCTTTGATGAGTATTCCTCTTTCTGAAGAGAATGAGGATGTTACTGAAGAGCAAGCTGCCAAGTTTCTTGGTGCAATCATGAAGCTGAATGCCAAATTATTTGGTATTGAGACTTGGGAAGATGAACCTCCCTTGTTCACCAATGAACTGAGTGATCTGGATCAACTGACATTGCCTCAGAAGAAACAGGATCCTGGAAAGTTCATAATACCTTGTACCATAGGCACCATGATCTTTGAAAAAGCTCTGTATGACCTTGGGTCAGGGATAAACCTCATGCCCCTCTCTGTAATAGAGAAACTGGGAATCTATGGGGTGCAAGCTGCTAAAATCTCATTAGAGATGGCAGACAATTCAAGAAAACAGGCTTATGGACAAGTAGAGGACGTGTTAGTAAAGGTTGAAGGCCTTTACATCCCTGCTGATTTCATAGTCCTAGATACTGGGAAGGATGAGGATGAATTCATCATCCTTGGAAGACCCTTCCTAGCCACCGCAAGAGCTGTGATTGATGTGGACAGAGGAGAATTGATCCTTCAATTAAATGAGGACAACCTTGTGTTTAAAACTCAAGGATCTCTCTCTGAACCCATGGAGAGGAAGCACAATAAGCTTCTCTCATTGCAGAGTCAAACAAAGCCCCCACAGTCAAACTCTAAGTTTAGTGTTGGGAGGCCACAACCAAACTCTAAGTTTGGTGTTGGGAGGTCTCAACAAAGCTCTGCACATCTGTGAGGCTCCATGAGAGCCCACTGTCAAGCTATTGACATTAAAGAAGCGCTTGTTGGGAGGCAACCCAATGTTTATTTATCTAATTTTTATTGTTTTTCATGTTTTATTAGGTTCATGATCATGTGGAGTCACAAAATAAATATAAAAAAATTGAAAACGGAATCAAAAACAGCAGAAGAAAAATCACACCCTGGAGGAAGACCTTACTGGCGTTTAAACGCTAGTAAGAAGCATGTTTTGGGCGTTCAACGCCAGAACAGAGCAAGGTTTTGGTGCTAAACGCCAGAAATGGGCAGCATCTGGGCGTTTGAACGCCAGAAATGCACCCTGGAGAAGAGCTGGCGCTGAACGCCCAGAACAAGCATGGTTCTGGCGTTCAACGCCAGAAATGGGCATCAAATGGGCGTTCAACGCCCAAAACAAGCACCAATCTGGCGCTGAACGCCCAGAGTTGTGTGCAAGGGCATTTTGCATGCCTAATTTGGTGCAAGATTGTAAATCCTTGAACACCTCAGGATCTGTGGACCCCACAGGATCACCTCAGGATCTGTGAACCCCACAGGATCCCCACCTACCTCCACTCACTTCTTCTCACCCCTCCTTCACGCAATCCCATAAACACTCTTCCCCAAAACTCTTCACCAATCACCTCAATCTCTCTTCCCCATAAACCTACCTCACAAACCCCACCTACCTTCAAAATTCAAAATCAATTTCCCACCCAACCCACCCTAAATGGCCGAAATCTTACCCCCCTCCCTTCCCTATATATAGCCCTCCATTCTTCCTCATTTTCACACAACACAACCCTCTCTTTCCCTTCTTGGCCGAAACACAACCCCTTCTCCCTCACCTCCATTTCTTCTTCTTCTTCATCTATTCTTTCTTCTCTTGCTCGAGGGCGAGCAAAATTCTAAGTTTGGTGTGGTAAAAGCATAAGCTTTTTGTTCTTCCATTACCATTGATGGCACCCAAGACCGGAGAATCCTCTAAAAAAGGGAAGGGGAAGACAAAAGCTTCCACGTCCGAGTCATGGGAGATGGAAAGGTTCATCTCCAAAGCTTATCAAGACTACTTCTATGATGTTGTAGCCAAGAAGAAGATGATCCCCGAGGTCCCTTTCAAACTCAAGAAAAATGAGTATCCGGAGATCCGACATGAAATCCAAAGAAGAGGTTGAGAAGTCCTAACAAACCCCATCCAACAAGTCGGCATCCTAATGGTTCAAGAGTTCTATGCCAATGCATGGATCACTAGAAACCATGATCAAAGTAAGAACCCGGACCCAAAGAATTATCTCACCATGGTTCGGGGGAATTACTTAGATTTTAGTCCGGAAAATGTAAGGTTGGCGTTTAACTTGCCTATGATGCAAGGAGATGCACGCCCCTACACTAGAAGGGTCAACTTTAATCAAAGGTTGGACCAAGTCCTCATGGACATATGTGTGGAAGGAGCTCAATGGAAGATTGACTCCAAAGGCAAGCCGGTTCAACTAAGAAGACTGGACCTCAAGCCTGTAGCTAGAGGATGGTTAGTGTTCATACAACGCTCCATCATCCCCACTAGCAACCGATCCGAAGTTACTGTGGATCGGGCCATCATGAAGTCATCTCCCTTGAACTCTACAAAATAGCCGAAAATTATTCCCCCATGGCAAGGCTAGCTTTTCCTCATCTTATTTGCCATCTATGTTACTCAGCTAGAGCTTTCATAGAAGGAGACATTCCCATTGAGGAAGAGAAGCCCATCACTAAGAAAAGGATGGAGCAAGCAAGAGAGCCCATTCATGGAGCTCAAGAGGCACAGGAAGCTCATCACCATGAGATCCCGGAGATGCCTCCAATGCATTTCCCTCCACAAAACTATTGGGAGCAAATTAACACCTCCCTAGGAGAATTAAGTTCCAATATGGGACAACTAAGGGTGGAACATCAAGAGCACTCCATCATCCTTCATGAAATTAGAGAAGATCAAAAAGCAATGAGGGAGGAGCAACAAAGACAAGGAAGAGACATAGAAGAGCTCAAGGACATCATTGGTTCCTCAAGAAGGAAACGCCACCATCACTAAGGTGGACTCATTCCTTGTTCTTACACTCTCTGTTTTTTGTTTTCTATGTTAAGTGCTTATCTATGTTTGTGTCTTATTACATGATCATTAGTAGTTAGTAACTATGTCTTAAAGTTATGAATGTCCTATGAATCCATCACCTCTCTTAAATGAAAACTGTTTTAATTCAAAAGAACAAGAAGTACATGAGTTTTGAACTTATCCTTGAACTTAGTTTAATTATATTGATGTGGTGACAATGCTTCTTGTTTTCTGAATGTATGCTTGAACAGTGCATATGTCTTTTGAAGTTGTTGTTCATGAATGTTAAATATGTTGGCTCTTGAAAGAATGATGATAAGGAGACATGTTATTTGATAATCTGAAAAATCATGAAAATGATTCTTGAAGCAAGAAAAAGCAGCAAAGAACAAAGCTTGCTGAAAAAAAAAAGGCGAAAAAAAATAGAAAGAAAAAGAAAAAGCAAACAGAAAAAGCCAAAAGCTCTTAAAACCAAGAGGCAAGAGCAAAAAGCCAATAACCCTTAAAACCAAAAGGCAAGGGCAAATAAAAAGGATCCCAAGGCTTTGAGCATCAGTGGATAGGAGGGCCTAAAGGAATAAAATCCTGGTCTAAGCGGCTAAACCAAGCTGTCTCTAACCATGTGCTTGTGGCGTGAAGGTGTCAAGTGAAAACTTGAGACTGAGCGGCTAAAGTCAAGGTCCAAAGCAAAAGAAGAGTGTGCTTAAGAACCCTGGACACCTCTAATTGGGGACTTTAGCAAAGCTGAGTCACAATCTGAAAAGGTTCACCCAATTATGTGTCTTTGGCATTTATGTATCCGGTGGTAATACTGGAAAACAAAGTGCTTAGGTCCACGGCCAAGACTCATAAAATAGCTGTGTTCAAGAATCATCATACTGAACTAGGAGAATCAATAACACTATCTGAACTCTGAGTTCCTATAGAAGCCAATCATTCTGGACTTCAATGGATAAAGTGAGATGCCAAAACTATTCAAGAGGCAAAAAGCTACAAGTCCCGCTCATCTGATTGGAGCTATGTTTCATTGATAGTTTAGAATTTATAGTATATTCTCTTCTTTTTATCCTATTTGATTTTCAGTTGCTTGGGGACAAGCAACAATTTAAGTTTGGTGTTGTGATGAGCGGATAATTTATACGCTTTTTGGCATTGTTTTTAGTATGTTTTTAGTAGAATCTAGTTACTTTTAGGGATGTTTTTATTCGTTTTTATGTTAAATTCACATTTCTGGACTTTACTATGAGTTTGTGTATTTTTCTGTGATTTCAGGTATTTTTTGGCTGAAATTGAGGGACTTGAGTAAAAATCAGATTCAGAGGTTGAAGAAGGACTGCTGATGCTGTTGGATTCTGACCTCCCTGCACTCAAAGGGGATTTTCTGGAGCTACGGAACTCAAAATGGCGCGCTTCTAATTGCGTTGGAAAGTAGACATCCAGGGCTTTCCAGCAATGTATAATAGTCCATACTTTGAACAAGTTTAGATGACGTAAAAGGGCGTTGAACGCCAGTTCTACGCTTCTGTCTAGAGTTAAACGCCAGAAACAAGTCACAAACCAGAGTTGAACGCCAGAAATACGTTACAACCTGGTGTTCAACTCCAAAAAGAGCCTCTGCACGTGTAACATTCAAGCTCAGCCCAAGCACACACCAAGTGGGCCCCGGAAGTGGATTTATGCATCAATTACTTACTTCTGTAAACCCTAGTAGCTAGTTTATTATAAATAGGACTTTTTACTATTGTATTAGACATCTTTGGACGCTTGGTTCTTAGATCAGAGGGGCTGGCCATTCGGCCATGCCTGGACCTTTCACCTATGTATTTTCAACGGTAGAGTTTCTACACTCCATAGATTAAGGTGTGGAGCTCTGCTGTTCCTCAAGAATTAATGCAAAGTACTACTATTTTTCTATTCAATTCAATTTATTCCGCTTCTAAGATATTCATTCGCACTTCAACCTGAATGTGATGAATGTGACAATCATCATCATTCCCTATGAACGTGTGCCTGACAACCACTTCCATTCTACCTTAGATTGAATGAGTATCTCTTGGATCTCTTAATCAGAATCTTCGTGGCATAAGCTAGATTGATGGCGGCATTCATGAGAGTCTGGAAAGTCTAAACCTTGTCTGTGGTATTCCGAGTAGGACTCTGGGATTGAATGACTGTGACGAACTTCAAACTCACGATTGCTGGGCGTAGTGACAGACGCAAAAGGAGGGTGAATCCTATTCTAGCATGATCGAGAACCTCAGATGATTAGCCGTGCTGTGACAGAGCATTTGGACCATTTTTACAAGAGGATGGGATGCAGCCATTGACAAGGGTGATGCCTCCAGACGATTAGCCATGCAGTGACAGCGCATCGGACCATTTTCCAGAGAGGATCAAAAGTAGCCATTGACAACGGTGATGTCCTTACATAAAGCCAGCCATGGAAAGGAGTAAGATTGATTGGATGAAGACAGCAGGAAAGCAGAGGTTCAGAGGAACGAATGCATCTCTATACGCTTATCTGAAATTCTAACCAATGAATTACATAAGTATTTCTATCCTTATTTTATGTCTACTTCTTATTTAATTTCGAAAACTCCATAAACCTTCTGATATCTGCCTAACTGAGATTTACAAGGTGACCATAGCTTGCCTCATACCAACAATCTCCGTGGGATCGACTCTTACTCGCGTAAGGTTTATTACTTGGACGACCCAGTGCACTTGCTGGTTAGTTGTGCGAAGTTGTGATAAAAAGTTGAGATTACAATTGAGCGTACCATGTTGATGGCGCCATTGATGATCACAATTTCGTGCACCATGCACACATACAAGAAATGCATCGGAAACAATTAGAACAGGCAGAACTTTTCGACGAATACAGGGCGTTCTCAGAAGGAGTTTACATGAACGAGACAGGACATCATGTGAACACTCAAGCCAGGCTCGGATACTTAGTTGGACAACTGCCTATACTGCATCCGGGAATCACAAGATATGAAGAAGTGAAGGATGAATTAGCACGAGAAGAAAGAGAGAGAGTAGAAAAGAGTCATGAATCAGTAAGGAAGGCACTTGAGGATTGGAAAAAGGCCAGACTAGCACGGATACAAGGAAACACAAGTGGACACAAAGAGGACAAACAAGAGGGAGAGCATGAGCATCCCCATGAGTAAAAGGTGGTGGAGTTCCCTCCTTGTCCTATCTTTTTCAAGTTTTAAATAAGGAAAATCATGTATGAAATAGAACATGTTTCCATGGTAGTTTAGGATTTTTAATTCTGCCTTTAAGTTTGCATTGCTTAGGTCTATGCTTGCTAGTCTAATGTCACTGCTGCATTTTCACCCTGCTTACTTGTATGCTGGTCCTTTAAGTCAAATAAAAAGAGAATGTTATGAAAGACCAGAGTGGGGTTCAATTTGTGGAGTAAGTTCTTAAACTTATGGTGTAGTAATTACTTAGCTATGTTGGTTCACCAACAAGGTAGGAAGGCAACTATCTGTCCTGAACCATATGCTTGAAATAAACCCCATGAGACCAGCTAAATAACAAGATCCTAATAAGAAAAAGGGAAAGAAAAATGAAAGTTGAGAAATAAAAAAAAAGAGTAAGAAATAAGGCTAGGCACCAAGGGTTGAATCTTGAGGCATGTGTCTGTAGTGCTCCTGTGTAAGGGATATGCTTGGATGAATAAGCTCTCAGGGGTGCCTTATCACTTGGTAACTTGGGTTAACTAACCCGGGATTATCAGCTGAAAGTCCACTATCAAGAGTAACCTTTGCTACAGAACACTTAGTAACCCAAAGAGGTGTTGGACACCAAGGTCTCAAGTAAAAAAATAATAAACCATATGCCTGTGGTGTGTATGTATGGGGGAAAGAGACTTGAGGGAGTAAGTCCTTAGGGGTGTCTTAACACCCAGTACCTTGGACCAACTGGTTTGGGAGTGCTGACTGAAAGCTTATCTTAAAGAGTCGCCCTCTCACAAAGCACCTAGTCTAAGAACACAATTAAACCTTGAAAAGACAAAGGGATCAATAAATAAAAGTCTCATAGGGTGCAATCAAGTGAGTATTCCAGGGCATGATAAAGGTCTGAAAGCCAGTGAAGGAATGAACCTAAGTTGCTATGCATGAAACCCCATAAAACCAAGGACATGACTTCCACAATAATGACTCATTTCTCTTGTCATTTCATTCATCATTCTCATGTTTCAGTACTTGCTTAGGGACAAGCAAGCTTTAAGTTTGGTGTTGTGATGCCAGGAAATTTTGGCCAGTTTCACTGACCTTTTCTTTACTGTTTTAGGGTAGTTTCATGCATTTTCTTAGTTAATAAGCAAGTTTTGGGCAGATAATCACTTACATCTTGATTCAAGCAAATATTTTGAATTTTACATGATTTTATGAGAATTATGCATGAATTGAATAATAAAATGAATGATGCATGATTTCATGAGTTAGAACCTAGCTCTGATGCACTTTACTTGCTTGATTTCAGGACAAAGGAAGCAAGGAAGATGCCACGTTAATAGCCACGTTAGTCTTACTAACGTGACCATTAACGTGGAATGGAGGCTAGCTTGCGACGTTAATAAGAAAAGTGAACACCAATAACGCCTTCGTGAGCCATCATAGCCCACGTTAGTGTCCACGTTAACTACATTAACGTAGAAGCTAACGTGGAGGAAAAAGAAAGCCCCAACGTTAGTGGTAAAAGTGAATACCACTATCGTTCCAAAAGGTACAATTGGCCACGTTAAGAGTCATGTTAACTACATTAACGTGAACTCTAACGTGGGAGGAGCAAGGAAGAGCCAACGTTAGTGACACTCACCTTTATCACTAACGTTGGACCAAGCCATTATTAGCCACGTTAGTTGCCACGTTAATTACATTAATGTGGAGGCTAACGTGGAAGAAAGAAATGATGAGCCAACGTTAGTGACACTCACCTTTGTCACTAACGTTGGAGATGGCAATCACCACCACGTTAGTGGCCACGTTAATTATATTAACGTGAGGCACTAACGTGGGAAAGGGGCGTTTGGAGCGTTAGTGACAAAGGTAAGTGTCAGTAACGCTCTCGAAGCTGAGGCATGCCCACGTTAAGGGTCACGTTAGCTACACTAACATGGAATCTAACGTAGAGAGGAAGGGCAACAAGTAAACGTTATTGGAAAAGGTGAATGCCAACAACGTTTGCGAAGGACCAAGAGGCAACATTAGTGGTCACGTTAGTGCCACTAACGTTGAAATTAACGTGGACCATTTTGGGTTAGGAACGTTAGTGAAAAAGGTGATCGTCACTAACGTTCTCGAACCCACATTTTCACTTAACGTTAACACCACTAACGTCCTAACTAACGTCCATGCCTAACTCACACTTTTTCTGCAAGCAAAGCTAAGCCCACTGAAGATGATAACTGCTTCAACTCAAAGATCCAAAGGCCCATATCCAGGACTTGAAGAGCCAACTAGAATATCAGAAGAGTAGTATATATAGGAGTAGTTTTGAACTAGAAAGGGAGCTTTTGGCATTGGGAGAACTACTCTCTGTATAATTTTACTTTCTCTGCAACTTCTAGTTTTACTTTCAGAATGTATTTTCCATCTTTGCTTTCCATTCCCAGAGCTATGAACAACTAAACCCCTTTCATTGGGTTAGGGAGCTCTGTTGTAATTTGATGGATCAATAATAGTTTTCATTATTCTTCTTCTTTCTTTTCTCTTGATTTTACTAGAAAGCTTTCAATCTTCATTCAATTGGGTAGTTGTCTTGGAAAAGAAGCTATTCATACTTGGATCTCTTCGGACCTTGGAAGAGGAATGAAGAGATCATGCTAGAAATGCTTTCTCATGTTGGACCAAATTGGGGTTTGGATGGATATGGTGACATATAATCCTACCGATACTTTGATTTGGGAATACATGTGGTATAATCAATGACCATACTTCATCTCTTCTCATGAGCAATTAGACCAAGAAATTGGCTATTGATCAAGATTTGAGAGATTGGGTTTCGAAGGAATTGGAATCCAATCACTTACGATTGCCAAGGAGATCAATGAATGTATTGATTGAGGAAGAGATGAGAATGAACTTGATCCGGAGAATACAACATCTCCTGAGCCCAATGCACTCCCCATTTCTGATCTTACCCATTCTTTTTACTTTATGACATTTACTTTTATGTTCATTTCCCCAAATCCCCATTTAAGATTCTGCAATTTACTTTCCGTCATTTACATTTAGTTCTTTATTTCCAGTATTTACATTTTCTGCCATTTACTTTGCCGCCATTTAATTTCCTGCAACTCTCAAATCAAATTCTGCTTAGCTCAAGTAGAACATTCCTCCAATTAAAATTGCTTGACTAATCAATCCCTGTGGGGTTCGACCTCACTCTATTGTGAGTTTTTACTTGACGATAATTCGGTATACTTGCTGAGGGAAATCTGTTGAGAGACAAGTTTTCGTGCATCACTGGGCTTATCCATGAACTGTCAGATATAGGATAGATAATCCCTGCATTCCATAACTTCATTACTTCTTTCTGGATAACTTCTTTCATTGTGGGATTTAACCTTCTTTGTGGTTGGACCACTAGTTTGGAATTGTCTTCCAGAAGGATCTTGTGCATACAAACTGCAAGACTAATACCCTTCAAGTCATCAATAGTCCATCCTAATGCATCTTTGTGAGCCTTTAGTACATTAAGGAGCTTTCCTTCTTCTTCTTCAGTCAGGGAAGAGTTGATGATCACTGGGAGGCTATTTGCTGTGCCAAGGAATGCATATTTGAGATGAATAGGCAGAGGTTTCAAGTCTGTTGAGGTACTTCTTCCTTCTTGTCTTGTTTCACCTTTTTCTCAATGGAAATTTCAGCTACTTGTGCTTCCATTGTCTCCTGATCTTCTTCCCCTTCTTCATTTTGTTGCTTATGATGATTGGCTTCTAAGATTTCTTCCACCAAACTTTCTATCATATCTACCCTCATGTAGTCTTCTTGCTCAGGGGGATGTCGCATTGCCTTGAAAACATTGATGATCATTTGCTCATTGTGTACCCTGAAGATCATTTCTCCCTTCTCCACATCAATAATAGCTCTTGCTATGGCTAGAAAGGGCCTTCCCAAAATGATTGAATTGTTTTCTTCCTCTTCTGTGTCCAAAATTACAAAATCTGCAGGGAAAATAAAATCTCCAACCTTCACCAATAGATTTTCCACAATGCCATTGGGTGTCTTGATTGATCTGTCGGCCATTACCAAAGACATCCTGGTGGGTTTGAGTTCTTCTATGGCAAGCTTTCTCATCATTGATAGGGGCATCAAATTTATACTTGCACCAAGGTCACAGAGAGCTTTGTCTAAGGTCATCTTGCCTATGGTACACGAAACTACAAAACTCCCTGGATCTTTAAGATTTGCTGGAATACCCCTTTGAATCACAGCACTGCATTCTTGATGAGCGGACAATTTATACGCTTTTTGGCATTGTTTTTAGTATGTTTTTAGTATATTTTAGTTAGTTTTTATTATGTTTTTATTAGTTTTTAAATAAAAATCACATTTTTGGACTTTACTATGAGTTTGTGTGTTTTTCTATGATTTCAGGTATTTTCTGGCTGAAATTGAGGGACTTGAGCAAAAATCTGATTCAGAGGCTGAAAAAGGACTGCAGATGCTGCTGGATTCTGACCTCCCTACACTCGAAGTGAATTTTCTAGAGCTATAGAAGCCTAATTGGCGCGCTCTCAATTGCGCTGAAAAGTAGACATCCTGGGCTTTCCAGCAATATATAATAGTTCATACTTTATTCAAGATTTGATGGCCCAAACCGGTGTTCCAAGTCAGCTTAAGAATTCTGGCGTCAAAACGCCAGAATTGGCACAAAAGCTGGAGTTAAACGCCCAAACTGGCACAAAAGCTGGCGTTTAACTCCAAGAAAAGTCTCTACACATGAAAGCTTCAATGCTCAGCCAAAGCACATACCAAGTGGGCCCGGAAGAAGATTTCTGCATTAATTACCTATTTCTGTAACCCTAGGCTACTAGTTTTCTATAAATAGGACCTTTTGCTATTGTATTTGAAGACTTTGATACACTTGATCAGATTTTGATAGACCTTTTCACGTTTGGAGGCTGGCCTCACGGCTAGGCCTAGACCCTTTTGTTCTTATGTATTTTCAACGGTGGAGTTTCTACACACCATAGATTAAGGTGTGGAGCTCTGCTGTTCTTCATGAATTAATGCAAAGTACTATTGTTTTTCTATTCAACTCAAGTCTATTTCTTCGCCAAAAACTTGGTGCACAAAATTACAATCACACTTTTGCAAATCCGCACAACTAACCAGCAAGTACACTGGGTCGTCCAAGTAATACCTTACGTGAGTAAGGGTTGATCCCACGGAGATTGTCGGCTTGAATCAAGCTATGGTTATCTTGTAACTCTTAGTCAGGATATCAATAATTCTCATATTTAATTGTAAAAAGTAAAAGAACATGAATAAATACTTGTTATGCAGTAATGAAGAACATGTTGAGGTTTTGGAGATGCTCTGTCCCCTGAATCTCTGCTTTCCTACTATCTTCTTCTTCACCGCACGGCTAATCATCTGTCGGTTCTCGATCATGCTGGAATAGGATCCATTGATCCTTTTGCGTCTGTCACACGCCCAACACTCGCGAGTTTGAAGCTCGTCGCAGTCATCCCTTCCTAGATCCTACTCGGAATACCACAGACAAGGTTTAGACTTTCCGGACCTCAAGAATGGCTGCCAATAATTCTAGCCTATACCACGAAGGTTCTAATCTTAGATTAGAAACCCAAGAGATACACATTCAAGCTTGATTGTATGTAGAACGAAAGTGGTTGTCAGGCACGCGTTCATAGGTGAGAATGATGATGATTGTCACAGATCATCACATTCATTAGGTTGAAGTACGAATGAATATCTTAGAATAGAATCAAGCGTGATGGAATGGAAAATAGTAGTAATTGCATTAATTCATAGAAACACAGCAGAGCTCCTCACCCCCAACAATGGGGTTTAGAGACTCATGCCGTAGAAGATGTAATGACCCAATTTTCAATATGTCTAGATCATACCAGAAACTGAGCGCTACCAATTTGTCTTCCTAATTATTATCTATTATTTATCATATGAGCCTGATTCATTGTTAAAAGCGTAGTTAATTTGCGAGGTGTATTTTTTTTTTTTTTTGAAAACGTTTAGATTAATAGACAAAATCATTTATAATCAATTCACAAATAATAACAGATAAAATAGTTATAAACAACCACACATAAGTACATCACAAGTAGTTGACAACATTCGGTGATTCAGCCTTTATTAGAATATAGACTGTTAGTTAGAACACCCCTAGATAGAGCTAAATAATATCTATATACATGTATATACATACAACATCCCAGGTCCTGACCTGTTTAAGAGGTCCCTAAGCTGGCACCTAGGCTAGCCTAGACTCTATACTCACCTAGTCCCTCTAAACTACTAAAGCGAGGGAAAGTACGTTCTAGGTATTCAAAACTCAAGTCAGGTGGAACGTCATCAGAAGATAGAACATCATCTGCTACTCCTCTGCACGATCAGACTTTTCCACAGGACGTCTCTCTGGTACCTAATGAAGTAGCCACACAATAGAAATCTCGTACACAGGATTTAGGTTAAAGTGCGCATACGAACGGGGTGCAGACGTTGGCTGGTCTCACAGTATATACATATAATCAGAGAACGATATTCACCCTAGACTCAGAAGACTATCTAGAGCAAAATCCTCTTCTTACGAACGGTCATCAGCGAACTATGGTAAGGTACTCTTACTTCCATCTGAAGGGGGAAGGGAGAGAGAAGGGGTAAGAACTGGGGAGTTCTTAGTAGGGTCGGGGTTATTAGTTACGTTCATTAATTCTATGTTGTTTAGCAGACTATTAGCAGAATACAAAGAAGTAGTAATTAGAAAACACAGATAAGTAGAGAAGATAGAGAAAACAGATAGCAGAACACAAACAGAAGAATACAATAAAATAACACAAGCACAGAGAATGGAATACAAACAAGGAAAGCATACATTCATACCACAATCATAACAAAGGAAATGCACAACCAAGTATGATGCATGTCTAGCCCTAGCGCAGGTAATGAGCTCATCTGTCGGTTTCTACCCGCTCCCGACGTAACCCAAAGCAGCTGAAACGGGTATAGTTTTCCAGTCAGCATAGCTACAGTTCTCACTAACCGACGTATGCGTCATATCCTCTGTAAGCAAACTCTGCCTTACAGGTGGCGGCATTCCAGCCGTGTATGAAATCATATTCTCTGTCAGCAATCCTTGCCTTACAGGTGCAGCATTCTAGCCGTGTATGAATTAATATCCTCTGCAAGTGATCCCAGGTTATCAGTTGCAGGTACAACTCTCAATAGCTGTGTAACACTGGAAAACGTTCTGTGGTCGTACCACTATCTATCTGATTGCCTTCATGCAGCAGATCATTACATAATCATTCTCATTATCATCATTCATCATCATTCTCATTATTCATCATCATTTTCACATTCTTATGCAGTACCTCTTTCTTTCTCTGTTCAATCATACTGTACAAACTTTACATCTTTCACTTTTACAATATCCTGACTCAAACCATTTCTCTTTATCATATTATTCTTTTCTCTTTGTATCTCTTTACTTTACTCTGGTTACTCTGTGCTCTGTGTTACTTTATTCTACTCTGATTTCTCTATTTAACATGTGTATTTAAAGCTTATGTAAATTTCGGTATGAATAGTTAGCCTGTCCCAGGTATAGGTTCATTAAGTCTATACTGAAACAGTTTAACTTTTCATATAACACCTAACCCTAGTCGCAACTCAAGTACTAACTAAGTTGCCCTAGTTCGTTCACTAGTCTCTGTCTGTTTTTCTGTCATTAAAATTTTACAGACTTTTTCTTTGGTTTTTATCTTTTCTTTAACTTTTTATCTTTTCTTCATCTTTGCCTCACTAATATGTTCTTACCACTCCCTAAGTATTTTATGAAGGTAATTATGAGATTCTACGCTTAAAATTGTCTTTCTAAAACTTTTACAGAAAACTGCCTTTTCCGCATTATTTTATTATTTTTATTAAAATATTATTTTTAATTAAATATTATTATTTATTATTTTATTATTAATTTTCGAAAATTAACGTACCTTTTACTTTTAACCTTTAAAATTCACTTTTTACCACCTGTAACTTTTAATATTTCTACTTTAACCACCCTAACTTTCAGAAATTACCAAATAACCCCTTAAACACCAAAAATTTTACTTCCTTGCCCTTTTAAGGATCTAAAGCCCGTTCTTCATTGTTCTTCATCACACTCAAAGTGTTCTTCGTGTTCTGTGTATATTCTTCAGATTCTTTCTCTGTTTTTACCCGTTTTTCAGTCTTTTCAGCAACCGATTTTTACCAAAATTCAAAATAAATTCCTAGCCACTAAAACCCCATATTTTCTACATGATTTTAACACAAATTGAACCCCAATTTAAGCTCTAGGGTTTCGTTTTCCAGCAGTCACAAGAACACACATTCATAGCTTGAATTTCATCAAAATTCATCAAATTTTCACCAAAATTTCAACAAGAATTACTCATACAAACAATCAATTTCAAGCACATCCAAACCATATCATAATCACACAACTCAAACACAATCAATCAAGATTAAATTCGTCAATCCCTACCTGGTTTTGCTGCTCCTAATTCAGTTAAACTTTCAGGTGGTCCTTAAGCACTTTTTCCTCCTAAATCACATCAAGAACAACTTTAAATCCAAAAACTCTCAACTGACCAAATCTAACTCAGTATGTTAGGAAGAGATATCTCACGTTAGACTTGCTGGAAATTCACGTTTCTTGGCCCTCAAGTCAAGTTAAGCATGATTCCTAAGGAAGAACATCAAGAAAACACATGTTTTGCATGGTTTTCGTTGAAAACCGAATTGAAATGGGAGGGAGACAGCCATCTCACCTTATTTCCATCCTTGATAAGTTACATGGTTATTTAGAGGAAGAAGAGAGGATCATTTTGGTGAAATCGGAGTTTTGATTTGAGTTTTAGTTCAGAAGAAATCAAGCTTTGAAGATTAAGTGTTCATGAAAGTTTCTCTCTTTTATCTCTTGTTATTTTCGGCCAAAATGATGAAAGGAGACAGCCTTGGAGGTCTTGGTTGTGTAAGTTGAGTCGTGATTGGTTGGCTTGGAGGTGGATTAAAATAATATTAAAATATCTCTGGTGTACAACTACTAAAACTAGGTGTATCGGAACACTCGTAAAAACATCTCTAAAAATTATTTTCTGAGCTACTAGCATAAATGACACTAGTAACATATTTATTATGAGAATAGAACATGTATAATGAGGCCTTAGCATTGCTAAATTCATCAGAGAGTGCTGGTGCTAAGCTGCACCAGTAAACCGTAAACCCGGTTAAACCGATTTTCTGTTTTTAACAAAAATAGACCAGGTAACCTTATAATGTCATTCAAGCATTTTCTAATACTAATATAATGATAATATTATACTATTATCTCTCTCCTCTCATGAATCAAGTCCGGTTCGTCAAACAGAGACTATTTACGAAAATCAGAATCAAAACTGCCAATCGATACGGTTCAAAAACAAGGTTCTTCGCGATTGCATTATCGAGCTTGCCTCAGAGGAGGTTCTAACTTAAGGATGACATAATGATAATGAGGATTGAGATGCTTGATGATATAATAGAGGTGTTCCCTTTACTGATCTTCCGGAGAAATCCGTACTTTCAGAAAAGATCTCATGTACTCGAAAATCAGGGTTGTTACATTCTACCCTCCTAAAAGAAAATTTTGCCCTCAAAATTTCAGTTACCTGAGAAGAGATGCGGGTAATCAGCTCTCATCTTATCTTCCAATTCCCAAGTGTGCTTTTCTTCTCCTCTTGGTTCCCATGCTACTTTGACTGAGCGAACAGTCTTGCCTCTTAGCTGCTTATCACTTCTTTCTACGATCTGAACTGGTGATGCTTGATATGTCAAATTATTTTGTAACTGTACTATCTCTGGTTGTAAGATGTGACTCTTGTCGGTAATATATTTCTTAAGTTGCGAGACATGAAGAACATCATGAAGGTTTGATAAATAAGGAGGAAGGGCTATTTGATAAGCTACTAGACTGACTCTTTTAAGTATTTGGAAAGGTTTTATGTATCGTGGGTTAAGCTTTTTAGTCTTAAGGGCTCTACCTATTCCAGTAATCGGAGTTACTTCTAGAAAGACATGGTTTCCCTCACTAAACTCTAAGGATCTACGTCTATTATCGGCATAGCTCTTTTGACAGCCTTGTGCTGTCTGGATCTTCCGACGAATCTCCTTTATCTTTTCAGTAGTTTCTTGCACTAAGCCTGGACCTAAGACACTAGCTTCCCCATCGTCATTCCAACACAATGGTGTCCGACATCTTCTTTCGTAGAGAGCTTCGTATGGTGCCATCCCGATACTTTATTGGCAACTGTTATTGTAGACAAATTCGACCAACAGCAAATACTTATCCTAGCTGCTTTGGTTGTCTATCATATATAATCGTAACATGTCTTCTAACGTCTGGATTGTCTGCTCTGATTGTCCGTCTATCTGAGGATGGTATGCTATACTCGTGTGCAATTCTGTTTCCAATGCTTTCTAAAAAGCTCCCCAAAATCTAGTAGTAAACCTCGAAACTTGATCTGAGACAATTTACGATGGTATCCCACGTAGTTGTACATTTTCTTGAATATATATTCGTTTCAGCCTTTCTAAAGTATAGTCAACTTGAATCGAAAGGAAGTGCGCTGACTTTGTCAACCTGTCCACAATTACCCAGATGGTATCGTGTCCTGTTGAGGTCCTTGGCAATCCCGTGACAAAATCTATAGTAATCTGCTCCCATTTCCATTGTGGTATTTCTAAGGGTTGCAGGGTTCCTGACAGCTTCTGATGTTCCACCTTCATCTTCTGGCAAGTTAAACATTTTGAGACATAATCAGCTACTTCTTTCTTTAAGCCCGGCCACCAGAACATTTGTTTCAAATCTCGATACATCTTTGTCACTCCAGGATGCATAGAAAATCTACTTTGGTGAGCTTCAGCAATAACTTTTGTCACAATTCTCCAGAGTTAGGCACACAAATTCTGTTCTTGTACCTCTATAGGCCACTACGATCCTGTCTCACAGCTTCTGGTTCTTCTGTGTTCATCCGTCTCAGCATCGTCATCATTTCTGAGTCATGTGTTTGTGCTTGCTGAATCCTAATCTTAAAATCTGGTGTTATATGCAATTGGGCCAAACAGACTCCACTTGACGTCTCAGTCATAGCCAACTTAAGGTCCTCAAATTCCGCGAGTAATTTTTCTTCCTGTATCATCATCCAAGAGATACTCAAATTTTTCCTGCTTAAAGCGTTTGCCACCACGTTCGCTTTCCCTGGGTGATAACTTAATTTGAAATCATAGTCCTTCAAAAATTCCATCCACATTCGCTGTCCAGAA
Organism: Arachis ipaensis; assembly: GCF_059453495.1. Lineage (NCBI taxonomy): Eukaryota > Viridiplantae > Streptophyta > Magnoliopsida > Fabales > Fabaceae > Arachis > Arachis ipaensis. The sequence goes on from NC_142435.1 coordinate 86,611,286, forward strand.
TTCGCACTTTGATAGTTTATCATATAACTTCCGAGTCCTCAGTGTCTGCAATACAGTCCTTAGATGCTCTTCATGCACTTTTTCTGTCTTCGAATAGATGAGAATATCGCCTATAAAAACTACTACAAACTGATCAAGGTACGGACGGAAAATACGATTCATGTAATCCATGAAAATTGTAGGAGCATTAATTAGTCCAAACGACATAACGGTATACTCATAGTGACCATAACGAGTTCTAAATACAGTCTTTGGTATATCTGATTCTTTCACTCGAATCTAGTGATAGCTCGATCGCAAATCAATCTTCGAGAACACAGTTGCACCTTCGAATTGATCCATCAAATCATCTATCCGTGGAAGTGGATACTTGTTCTTGATAGTGACTTTATTTAACTGTCGGTAATCTACGCAAAGTCTCATTCCACCATCCTTCTTCGTTACTAGCAATACCGGAGCTCCCCAAGGTGATGCACTGGGACGAATAAATTTCTTTCCAAGTAGCTCATCCAACTGCTTCTTTAATTCTGCAAGTTCCAGTGGTGACATCCGGTACGGGGCTATGGAAATCGGTCCGGTTCCAGGTAGTTCAATGCTGAATTTTATCTCTCGCTGAGGAGGAAACTCAGGTATGTCGTCCAAGAAAACATCAGGAAATCCCTTCACCATTCGGATTCGTTCTAATCTTAATTCACTATCATTCGAGCTAGCCACTAACAGAACGTACCCCTCATAATCCCTCCCGTCTAAGGTAACTCTTACAGAATTCAGATATAAGGTGTGGAACAGAAATGGTTTAGTACATAGACTATCAGATGGAATAACAGCAGTTCTTTTAAAATAATCAAGGAAAACATGATACTTAGATAATCAATCTAATCCTAAAATAACTTCTAAACCACATAGAGGCAAACAGAATAGATCGTGTATAAAAGTCCTGTTCCTAATAGCGAATGGTACTTGCAGGCACACTAAACTGGTCAAAGCATTTTGGGATGCAGGTGTATGGACAATCAAGTAAAAATTCAATTTAAAGAAATATAATCCTAACTCGTAAGCAATAGTTAGAGAAATAAAGAATGCGATGCACCCGAATCATACAGTATAGTTAGAAATCGATTCTTGGCATAACACTGACCTTGAATGAGGGCGTTCGATTGCACAACATCGTCAATAGTGATAGCAAACACTCGTCCTTATTGCTGGGATCTAACTGAATTTTGAGTAAATCCCTTCGGACAATCCTTGGTAATATGTCCAAGTTCTCCACAAGCATAGCAGTTAGGTGATCCAAACTGGAAAGACCTGTTATCATGCTCTTTTCCGCATTGCTTACATGCAGTATTTATGTAAGCTTGATGGGCTCGTTTACCATTGCCTTGCCTTAATTTACTTCCATTCTTACCCGTATGGCGAGCAGTAATGTTACCAACTTGTAGGTTCTTATGCTGTCGTATGCCACGCGCTTTAAAATGCACCCTTCTCCTAGCTGCCTGATGATTGCTAAGACGCCTTGGTGGAAATCCTTGGCGACTCACCTTAGCCACAGTCACTTTCTTAATACATTCTTCCACTAACTTACTCTTGTTGACTAATTCAGCAAAATTACGTATCTCCAGCGGAACTATTGAACTCATCAGATCATCACGAAGGCCTCCTTCAAACTTCAAGCACTTCCATTATTCAAAGTCAGCAGGATTCCCTTGACAGATCTTAGAGAAATGACACAAGTCATCGAAATTACGAGCATACTCAGCAACAGTCATATCCCCTTGCCTCAGCTGCATAAGCTCTATCTCTTTAGCATCACGCACTGCTCTTGGGAAATATTTCTTGTAGAATTCATCTTTAAAAATATCCCAAGGAATGTCACCTTCATTACGTTGTAGCAGTCGCTGTATCCCCTGCCACCAGTACTCAGCTTCTCCCTCGAGCATATAAGTAGCAAACTCCACGTGTTGTCCTTCCAGAACATGCTACGCTCTCAGTGATCGTTCAATACCTCCAAACCAGTTATCAGCGTCAGTCGCAACGAGTGTACCCTTGAACTTAGGCGGATTAACCTTCAGAAAGGTCGCAAGGGTCATAGGTCTTTCAGGATGCCCTAAGTTATTCTCATCATTCCTATTTCTCACTCCAAGACGTTCAACAGCCCTAGCCGCTGTTACCGCAGCTTCACGCACTACTTCAGCCGCGTTGTTCATGGTAGCCAAAAACGTCTCCTGTTCCCTCTTGTAGTTAACATTAGGAATTCCTTCCCATACGCCTCGTCTCCGTGAACCCATTGTAGTCCTGTTCACACCAAACAATCATTGTTAAGGTGATCAGTCTTAACACTTCAAGTCAAGTGTGAACATTCCCAAAATGAAAACACAGAAACAATCATACAACATATATCACTGGGATATCCTATACGCATGAGACACACAACAGAGTATGCAATGAAGCATAGTCAGTCCACTCCCCAGTCTCTACTGGGAACGAACTGCTCTGATACCAAATTGTAACGACCCAATTTTCAATATGTCTAGATCATACCGAAAACTGAGCGCTACCAATTTGTCTTCCTAATTATTATCTATTATTTATCATATGAGCCTGATTCATTGTTAAAAGCGTACTTAATTTGTGAGGTGTATTTCTTTTTTTGAAAACGTTTGGATTAATAGACAGAATCATTTATAATCAATTCACAAATAATAACAGATAAAACAGTTATAAACAACCACACATAAATACATCACAAGTAGTTGACAACATTCGGTGATTCAGCCTTTATTAGAATATAGACTGTTAGTTAGAACACCCCTAGATATAGCTAAATAATATCTATATAGATGTATATACATACAACATCCCAGGTCCTGACCTGTTCAAGAGGTCCCTAAGCTGGCACCTAGGCTAGCCTAGACTCTATACTCACCTAGTCCCTCTAAACTACTAAAGCGAGGAAAAGTGCGTTCTAGGTCTTTCAAACTCAAGTCAGGTGGAACGTCATCAAAAGATAGAACATCATCTGCTACTCCTCTGCACGATCAGACTTTTCCACAGGACGTCTCTCTGGTACCTCATGAAGTAGCCACACAATAGTAATCTCGTACACAGGATTTAGGTTAAAGTGCGCATACGAACGGGGTGCAGACGTTGGCTGGTCTCACAGTATATACATATAATCAGAGAACGATATTCACCCTAGACTCAGAAGATTATCTAGAGCAGAAACCTCTTCTTGCGAACGATCATCAGCGAACTATGGTAAGGTACTCTTACTTCCATCTGAAGGGGGAAGGGAGAGATAAGGGGTAAGAACTGGGGAGTTCTTAGTAGGGTCGGGGTTATTAGTTACGTTCATTAATTCTATGTTGTTTAGCAGACTATTAGCAGAATACAAAGAAGCAGTAATTAGAAAACACAAATAAGTAGAGAAGATAGAGAAAACAGATAGCAGAACACAAACAGAAGAATACAAGAAAATAACACAAGCACAGAGAATGGAATACAAACAAGGAAAGCGTACATTCATACCACAACCATAACAAAGGAAATGCGCAACCAAGTATGATGCATGTCTAGCCCTAGCGCAGGTAATGAGCTCATCTGTTGGTTTCTACCCGCCCCCGACGTAACCCGAAGCAGCTGAAACGGGTATGGTTTTCCAGTCAGCATAGGTACAGTTCTCACAAACTGACGTATGCGTCATATCCTCTGTAAGCAAACTCTGCCTTACAGGTGGCGGCATTCCATCCGTGTATGAAATCATATTCTCTATAAGAAATCCTTGCCTTACAGGTGCGGCATTCTAGCCGTGTATGAATTAATATCCTCTGCAAGTGATCCCAGGTTATCAGTTGCAGGTTGATGAACCACTATTTTATGGGTTATCTTGTGCTCAATTGAGTGGATTTTATCAACTCTTTACCCACTTATTCATACTATTTGCATGGTTTTACAACTCCTTCCTGATTTTGTGCTTTGATTGAAAACATGCTTCTTTGGCCTTAAGTTCCCTATGTTTAAATCCTCTCTTATTACCATTAAATGCCTTGATATGTGTGTTAAGTAATTTCAGAGATTACAGGGCAAGAATGGCTCAGAGGATGAAAAGGAAGCATGCAAAAGTGGAAGAAATACAAGAAGTTGGAGAAATTGCTAAGCTGTCCAGCCTGACCTCTTCGCACTCAAACGGCTATAACTTTAGCTACAGAGGTCCAAACGACGCGGTTATAGTTGCGTTGGAAAGCTAACGTCTGAGGCTTCGATTTGATATATAATATGCCATAGTTGCTCTGACACTAGGCAACACGAAAGCGTGCCCCACGCGGCCGCATCGCAGTGACGGAAATTCAGCATGTTGAATTCGCAACCAGCAAATTCTGGGTTGTTTCTGACCCAGTTCTCGACCCAGAAAACACATATTAGAGGCTATAAAGTGGAGGAATGCATCCATTCATAATCAAGCTTTCATATTCACAATTTTAGGAGTAGATGTAGTTTTTAGAGAGAGAGGTTCTCTCCTCTCTCTTAGGATTAGGATTTAGGATTTCTCTTAGTTTTAGGAGTGCCTCTCAATCCCAAGTTCAATGTTCTTTTACTTTATATTTATCTCTTACTTTCAGATACTTTAATGCTTATATTAGTTATGTTGCCTATTTGGCTTATGCTACATTCATGTTATGATTTTCTTAATTAATATTATTTGAGGTATTTTCAGATTTAATTTTTGCTTTGCTTTATTTACATGAATGCTTTTAATTTAATTTATAATTCTCCCTTTTGACTTTGGTTAAGTAATTAGTAACGCTTGAGCTGTCAAATAAAGCAGTGATTGAAATTGGAAGTTGCTCCAATAACTCCAGTCTTTCCATAGGAATTGACTAGGACCTGAGGATGAAGCTCATTAATCCACTTGACTTACCTTCATAGTTAGAGGTTAACAAAGTGAGATTAAAACCCAATTCTCATCACAATTGATAAGGATAGGACCTCCAGTTCTTATACCTTGCCAAGAGTTTTATTATTTATTTAATTTAATACAATATTTCTTCCTTGCCATTTACTATTCTTGCTTTTTATCTCATACATTAAAAACCCCCCAATTTACAAGACTCATAACCAATAATAAGAACACCTCCTTGCAATTCCTTGAGAAGACGACCCGAGGTTTGAATACTCGGTTATCAATTTCAAAGGGGTTTGTTACTTGTGATAACCAAAACGTTCGTATGAAAGGACTTTTGAAGGTTTAGAAACTATACTTGCAACGAGAATTTATCCGCAAATTTCTAGACCACGCAAAAGTTCCTCTCATCAAAATGGCGCCGTTGCTGGGGAGTTGCAAATGTGTGCCTTATTATTGGTTATTGTAAATATTTTATTTTTGCTTGTTTATTTGTTTTTATTTTTGTTTTTATTTTTGCTTTTTCTTAAGTTAAGAGGTTATTGGTTTTTATTTTAAAATTTTTATTTTATCTTATCTTATTTCAAAAATCAAATTTCAAAATGCAAATTTAAAAATTTTTCAAATTCAAAATTTAAATAACCTTTTAATTTAAATTTATTTTTATTTTTATTTTTAATTTTTATTTGCTACTATGAACTCTCACCCTTTTGGCTATGAGTCTGGTTACAACTATGTTACAGGAAGAAAAAATTACAATGAGAACAGGCATCAAGGTTGGAACAATCAAAGATGGGAGGAGCCACAAGGATTTGATCAACCCTCATGGCAACAACCACCTCCAATGGACTATCAACAACCACCACCATATGCCTATGAACCCTTTTCTCAACATACCTTTGAACCACCAAACTCACAAGCCCCTTTACACCATTTACCTCCATATGACCCTAACCCACATCCACCATACCAACCACCCTATGAACCAAATGAACCATACATAGATCCACCCCAGCCTCCATTGGATAACAATACACTCATCTCTAACATCATTGGTCTCACCTCTACACTCCAAAATCATATATCCTGCATGAACCAACCCTCTACCTCCAATATTCAACCCTCAAGCTCTAGTGCACTTCCTTTTCAACCACATAATGATCTTTTCGTCCCATCACCACCCTCCATGGAAGAGCACCCACATCCATCAATCCAAGAGCAAGATGATCCCAATTATGCTATTGATATGGAACAGGAAAGAAGGAATCATCTTTGCGAATCCATACTTCATAAGGAGCTAGAGGAGGCCTTACGAGTAAAGGTAGGAGAGACCCTTGAAGATAAAGGAGTAGTTGAAAGGAGTTGTCATGGAAAGGAAATTATCGAGGATGAGTACGATTTTATCCTTAAACAACTGGACAAAGTAGCAATTATTAAAAAGGAAGAAGTGGTTGTAGACTTAAGAGATGTTATACCTCCATTAGAAAGTCCAATCACAGAGCCTCCTTCCATGGTGTTTGATGTTGATGTTGAAGAGAGCGTACAACCTCCAAGGCAGAGCATGGTTGAAGACTTTGTAGAGGTTAATCAAGAGATGAAGATTAAAGAAGAAGAAGCACAACCTCCTATGCCCTTGGTGAGCAATGAAGAAGAGATTGAATTGGAAGAAAGCTACCAAGAGGAAGAGGTTGAAATTGAAGAAGCTTGCAAAGAGGTGGAAGTTTTCAGAGAAGAGCACAAGGGAGTGGATCTTGAAATCACCTTGCCAAAGTTATTGGAGTCTCCTCCCCCTAAGTTGCCATCATCCTTCACAACATTCAAGTGGGTAAAATTCATATCCCTTAGCTTTCTAATTCCACTTGAATATGGGCTATTGGAGACGGATGGTCAACTTAGAACTCTTTGTGGCATTAAGAGTAAGAGGAAGATGGTCAGTGGTAAGAACTGTCCTGCAAGGTTCAACATGGTTGCATACTCAAAGTTTAAATGCAAAGGTTGGTGTAAAGCTCAACTGAATGGGTCTAGGAAGTTGGTTGGCCACTTTAGTGAGAATTCAGATTGCTTGCCACCCGGATGGAATCATGATAATCAACTCGAAGTCGGGTACAAAAGCAAGGTTTGGGACCCCGGAATTCATTCCAACAATCAACACTCTTGGGGCCTTGTCACTTGCTTTAACTTACTTGAAGGCTTTCTGCGCCTAGTTTGGGACCCCGGAGGCCATTGGAATCACAAACATTGGTGGAAATTCCTGGATGAATACAAGCATAAGCCACCATAACAGGGAGCTCACCAAATGTCCAACTTAAGGACTTTAACTAAAAGTGCTAGGTGGGAGACAACCCACCACGGTATGATCGTTCCTTTTTCATTTTTAGTTAGTTTTATTTGTTTTCGTGTTTTATTTTATTTTATTGAACCTAGAGTTTTGCATCACATTCATATTAACACTGCACTCTGCATTTTTCATGCATAAAAAAAAAAAGAAGAGAAGCACGCACGCGACGCGGCAGCGTCGCTGACGCGTCCGCGTCTTGTGGGAAAAATGGCTCCCACGCGGCCACGTCACTCACGCGGCCGCGTGACCTGGAAATCGACGTACGAAGGGTGCACGACCAAAAGTTGTGCGAGAGTGGTGCTGGACTGGTGCTGACCGCACACGCCTTACCACGCGGACGCATGGCTCACGCGTCCGCATCATATCCCCATGATGGCCACTCACGCGATCGCGTCGACCACGCGACCGCGTCACCCTGGATTTTGGCAATACCAAGTTTCGAACAGAGAGTTGTGCAACCGCGAGGCTGCACTCGTGCCACTAGTACAAATCGAGTCACGCGATCGCGTGCCCCACGTGTCCGCGTCACCCAACCTTATCGCGCTCCACGAGACCGGGTCACCCACGCGACTGCGTCGCCAGCGTCGCATAACCTGTCCAGATTAGTGCCAATTTTCTTATCTTTTCTTTTCTAATCCTAATTTCTTCCTTCTCTCTCCTTTCTCACTTTCTTTTTACTCTTCTCACCCTTTTCACTCTTATTATATTTTATTTAATTTATTTGCATACTTTCATTCATTGCATATTTTTATTTATTATTTTACCATTGGTGTTCAAATGTTCTTATTCAACTGTTATATCTTTTCTGGTATTATCTTAGTGCTTATGACTTGTTTTATTCTGATTGGGTAACATTATTTAAATCAATGCTAATTTTTTTTTATGATACTTGCACATTCACTTGCATTGACATGAACTTATATTGATATTTTCATTACCCACACACCTCCCCTTTGTTGCAAATTTTGCACCACTGGTATGCCATGGCTTCTATTGTTTTCTCACGTATCTGTTGAAGCTTCCATGTAAATGAGACCCTAATCATTTGGCATTAACCCAACCATACTTCATTTATTTTCTTATCTCTATTATTGGGTTACTTTTCTTTCCTTTTTCTTTCAGGATGGCCACCTGGAAGGGATCCGGAAGACGTTTACATGGGGAGACAGACAAGTCCATCTGCACAATCTTTAGAGAAAAGCAAACAGTTGAAATAACCCGTCCACCTGCACATCTCAGCATGCACCGAGGATGGTGCAATCTTTAAGTATGGGGAGGTCGATATCGTTCTCCATGGGTTAGTATTTCCTTCTCAAACACCAATGTTTTATTTTCCTTGCTAGTTGTTGCATTTGCATGATTGTTTAATTTTTGTGCATATTTTACCACTTGGTTAAAGTAATATTTTCTTTTTCAAGAAACCTTTTAGAACATTTCACTAATTTGAATAAAATTTAATATTACACTTGTTTGAAGAAATATTATACTGGAACATGGTTTAGAGCTCAAACACACAAAACCTGTGAGATTTTTTGAGCCTATTTGAATTGGTTGCATTTTATCAACCAATAATTTATTTTTGGTATGTGTATTTTTCTCTCTAAAATTGTGATCTTTGTCTTGCTTAATTCTACATTTCCATTATTTGATGTATGCATGCACTTACATGATTGAGGCCTTTGTTTCACTAAGCTTACATACCCATATGGCCTTACCTTTCATTATCCTTTGCAAACCAATGTTGAGCCTATTTTACCCCTTTTATTCTTTACTTTAGCACATCATTAACTCTAAGTGGAAAACAATAATGTCCTTAATTTGAATCCTTGGTTAGCTTAGACTAGTGAGAGTGCTCATGAATTGTGGGGAAGTGAATTTGGAAACATTTGGTTTGAGAATTGAGTATGTTAGAATTTTCTGAATATGTGAAAAAAAATGTTTAGGACATGATTCATGCATCCAATAACTTAATCATATGCATTGAGAAAAATAAAAGAAAAAAATATATATATTATAAAAAAAAAGCAATTAAGCAGAAAGGGGACAAAATGCCCCAAAGTAAGTGGTGAAAGCAATGCATATGTACTGCACTTGAATTTAGAATGCATGAATATGTGGAAAACATGGTTAATGGATAGTTAGATGTGGTATTATGATTACATGGATTGTCTAAAGTTAGGTGGAAAGTTTAAGTTAATTAAGGATTCAGATTTTAGTCCACTTGGCCAAATACAATCCTACCTTGACCCTAACCCCATTACAACCCTTAAAAGACCTCTTGATATGTGTATCTGTGCATTAAATTTATGTTGATTGTTAGATGAAGAGCAAGCCTTAGAAAGCAAGGTTAGTGGAGAATTGAGAGAATCGAACCTTAAACACTTGAGTGATTAGAGTGTATACACTACCAGTGAGGGTTTGATGCTCAATCCCTTGTTCCCTACTTTCATGAGCTATCTTCTTACAAGTTTACTTGTACTTTATTTTGTATGATTTGAATTAATGGAATCTGATTTATATTTGTCTTAGAACTTATTTTACTTTTAACCAAGTAGGTAGAAACATTCTGCATATAGTTGCATTCATACAGATAGGTTGCATTTCATACATTCTACCATTCCCCTTCACCTTTATAGTTTCTCTTGAGCTTAGCATGAGGACATGCTAATGTTTAAGTGTTGGGAGGTTGATAAACCACTATTTTACGGTTTATCTTGTGCTCAATTGAGTGGATTTTATCAACTCTTTACCCACTTATTCATACTATTTGCATGGTTTTACAACTCCTTCCTGATTTTGTGCTTTGATTGAAAACATGCTTCTTTGGCCTTAAGTTCCCTATGTTTAAATCCTCTCTTATTACCATTAGATGCCTTGATATGTGTGTTAAGTGATTTCAGAGATTACAGGGCAAGAATGGCTCAAAGGATGGAAAGGAAGCATGCAAAAGTGGAAGGAATACAAGAAGTTGGAGAAATTGCTAAGCTGTCTAGCCTGACCTCTTCGTACTCAAGCGGCTATAACTTTAGCTACAAAATTCCAAACGACGCGGTTCCAGTTGCATTGGAAAGCTAACGTCCGGGGATTTGATTTGATATATAATATGCCATAGTTTCTCTGAAACTAGGCGACGCGAACGCCTGCCCCACGCAGCCGCGTCGCAGTGACAGAAATTCAGCATGTTGAATTTCGCAACCAGCGAATTCTGGGTTGTTTCTGACCCAGTTCTCGGTCCAGAAAACACAGATTAGAGGCTATAAAGTGGAGGAATGCATCCATTCATAATCAAGATTTCATATTCACAATTTTAGGAGTAGATGTAGTTTTTAGAGAGAGAGGTTCTCTCCTCTCTCTTAGGATTAGGATTTAGGATTTCTCTTAGTTTTAGGAGTGCCTCTCAATCCCAAGTTCAATGTTCTTTTACTTTATATTTATCTCTTACTTTCAGATACTTTAATGCTTATATTAGTTATGTTGCCTATTTGGCTTATACTATATTCATGTTATGATTTTCTTAATTAATATTATTTGAGGTATTTTCAGATTTAATTTTTGCTTTGCTTTATTTACATGAATGCTTTTAATTTAATTTAGAATTCTCCCTTTTGGCTTTGGTTAAGTAATTGGTAACGCTTGAGCTGTCAAATAAAGCAGTGATTGAAATTGGGAGATGCTCCAATAACTCTAGTCTTTCCATATAAATTGACTTGGACCTGAGGATTAAGCTCATTAATCCATTTGACTTACCTTCATAGTTAGAGGTTAACAAAGTGAGATTAAAACCCAATTCTCATCACAATTGATAAGGATAGGACCTCCAGTTCTTATACCTTACTAAGAGTTTTATTATTTATTTAATTTCATACAATATTTCTTCCTTGCCATTTATTATTCTTGCTTTTTATCTCATACATTAAAAACCCCCCAATTTACAAGACTCATAACCAATAATAAGAACACCTCCCTGTAATTCCTTGAGAAGACGACCCGAGGTTTGAATACTCGGTTATCAATTTCAAAGGGGTTTGTTACTTGTGACAACCAAAATGTTTGTATGAAAGGACTTTTGAAAGTTTAGAAACTATACTTGCAACGAGGATTTATCTGCAAATTTCTAGACCACGCAAAAGTTCCTCACAGGTATAGCTCTCAATAGCTGTGTAACACTGGAAAACGTTCTGTGGTCGTACCACTATCTATCTGACTGCCTTCACGCAGCAGATCATTACATAATCATTCTCATTATCATCATTCATCATTATTCTCATTATTCATCATCATTTTCACATTCTTATGTAGTACCTCTTTCTTTCTCTGTTCAATCATACTGTACAAACTTTACATCTTTCACTTTTACAATATCCTGGCTCAAACCATTTCTCTTTATCATATTATTCTTTTCTCTTTGTATCTCTTTACTTTACTCTGGTTACTCTGTGCTCTGTGTTACTTTATTCTACTCTGATTTCTCTGTTTAACATGTGTATTTAAAGCTTATGTAAATTTCGGTATGAATAGTTAGCGTGTCCCAGGTATAGGTTCATTAAGTCTATACTGAAACAGTTTAACTTTTCATATAACACCTAACCCTAGTCGCAACTCAAGTACTAACTAAGTTGCCCTAGTTCGTTCACTAGTCTCTGTCTGTTTTTCTGTCATTAAAATTTTACAGACTTTTTCTTTGGTTTTTATCTTTTCTTTAACTTTTTATCTTTTCTTCATCTTTGCCTCACTAATATGTTCTTACCACTCCCTAAGTATTTTATGAAGGTAATTATGAGATTCTACGCTTAAAATTGTCTTTCTAAAGCTTTTACAGAAAAGTGCCTTTTCCGCATTATTTTATTATTTTTATTAAAATATTATTTTTAATTAAATATTATTATTTAATATTTTATTATTATTTATTATTTTATCATTAATTTTCGAAAATTAACTTACCTTTTACTTTTAACCTTTAAAATTTACTTTTTACCACCCATAACTTTTAATATTTCTACTTTAACCACCCTAACTTTCAGAAATTACCAAATAACCCCTTAAACACTAAAAATTTTACTTCCTTGCCCTTTTAAGGATCTAAAACCTGTTCTTCACTGTTCTTCATCACACTCAAAGTGTTCTTCGTGTTCTTTGTATATTCTTCAGATTCTTTCTCTGTTTTTACCCGTTTTTCAGTCTTTTCAGCAACCTATTTTTACCAAAATTCAAAATAAATTCCCAGCCACTAAAACCCCATCTTTTCTACATGATTTTAACAAAAATTGAACCCCAATTTAAGCACTAGGGTTTCGTTTTCCAGCAGCCACAAGAACACACATTCATAGCTTGAATTTCATCAAATTTCATCAAATTTTCACCAAAAGTTCAACTAGAATTACTCATATAAACAATCAATTTCAAGCACAGCCAAGCCATATCATAATCACACAACTCAAACACAATCAATCAAGATTAAATTCATCAATCCCTACTTGGTTTTGCTGCTCCTAATTCGGTTAAACTTTCAGGTGGTCCTTAAGCACTTTTTCCTCCTAAATCACATCAAGAACAACTTTAAATCGAAAAACTCTCAACTGACCAAATATAACTCAGTATGTTAGGAAGAGATATCTCACCTTAGACATGCTGAAAATTCACATTTCTTGGCCCTCAAGTCAAGATAAGCATGATTCCTAAGGAAGAACATCAAGAAAACACATGTTTTGCATGGTTTTCCTTGAAAACCGAATTGAAATGGTTATGTAGAGGAAGAAGAGAGGAAGAAGAGAGGATCATTTTGGTGAAATCGGAGTTTTGATTTGAGTTTCAGTTCAGAAGAAATCAAGCTTTGAGGATTAAGTGTTCATGAAAGTTGCTCTCTTTTCTCTCTTGTTATTTTCGGCCAAAATGATGAAAGGAGACAGCCTTGAAGGTCTTGGGGGTGTAACGTGTGTTGTGATTGGTTGGCTTGGAGGTGGATTAAAATAATATTAAAATATCTCTGGTGTACAACTACTAAAACTAGGTGTATCAGAACACTCGTAAAAACATCTCTAAAAATTATTTTCTGAGCTACTAGCATAAATGACACTAGTAACATATTTATTATGAGAATAGAACATGTATAATGAGGCCTTAGCATTGCTAAATTCATCAGAGAGTGCTGGTGCTAAGCTGCACCAGTAAACCGTAAACCCGGTTAAACCGATTTTCTGTTTTTAACAAAAACAGACCAGGTAACCTTATAATCTCATTCAAGCATTTTCTAATACTAATATAATGATAATATTATACTATTATCTCTCTCCTCTCATGAATCGAGTCTGGTTCGTCAAACAGAGACTATTTACGAAAATCAGAATCAAAACTGCCAACCGATACGGTTCAAAAACAAGGTTCTTCCCGATTGCATTATTGAGCTTGCCTCAGAGGAGGTTCTAACTTAAGGATGACATAATGATAATGAGGATTGAGATGCTTGATGATATAATAGAGGTGTTCCCTTTACTGATCTTCCGGAGAAATCCGTACTTTTAGAAAAGATCTCATGTACTCGAAAATCAGGGTTGTTATAGAAGATACAATATGAAACGTGTAGAGTGTCATGAGGTACAAGATGAATTACTAAAAGTAATTTTTATAGTAAACTAGTGACCTAGGGTTACAGAAAATGAGTAAGCTAGGGTGTTTAGTGTAAAAATCCACTTCCGGGGCCCACTTGGTATGTGATTAGACTGAGCATTGAAGCTTACATGTGTACAGACTTTTCTTGGAGTTAAACACCAGTTTTTGTGCCAGTTTTGGCATTTAACTCCAGCTTTTATGCTAGTTCTGGCGTTAAACGCCAGAATTCTTAAGCTGACTTGGAACGCCGGTTTGGGCCATCAAATCTTGGGAAAAGTATGGACTATTTTATATTGCTGGAAAGCCCAGGATGTCTACTTTCCAACGCCATTGAGAGTGCGCCAATTGGGCTTCTGTAGCTCCAGAAAATCCACTTCGAGTGCAGAGAGGTCAGAATCGAACAACATCTGCAGTCCTTTTTCAGCCTCTGAATTAGACTTTTGCTTAGGTCCCTCAATTTCAGCCAGAAAATACCTGAAATCACAGAAAAACACACAAACTCATAGTGAAGTCCATAAAAGTGAATTTTAAATAAAAACTAATAAAAATATAATAAAACTAACTAAAATCTGCTGAAAATATACTAAAAATAATGCCAAAAAGCGTATAAATTATCCGCTCATCACAACACCAAACTTAAATTGTTGCTTGTCCCCAAGCAACGGAAAATCAAATAGGATAAAAAGAAGAGAATATACCATGAATTCAAAAAACATCTATGAAGATCAGTCTTAATTAGATGAGCGGGGCTATTAGCTTTTTGCTTCCGAACAGTTTTGGCATCTCACTTTTTCCTTTGAGGTTCAGAATGATTGGCATCTATAGGAACTCAGAATTCAGATAGTGTTATTGATTCTCCTAGTTAAATATGTTGATTCTTGCACACAGCTACTTTATGAGTCTTGGTCGTGACCCAAAGCATTTTGTTTTCCAGTATTACCACCGGATACATAAATGCCACAGACACATAACTGGGTGAACCTTTTCAGATTTTGACTCAGCTTTGCTAGAGTCCCCAATTAGAGGTGTCCAGAGCTCTTAAGCACACTCTTTTTTGCTTTGGACCACGACTTTAACCGCTCAGTCTCAAGTTTTTACTTGACACCTTCACGCCACAAGCCCATGGTTAGGGACAGCTTGGTTTAGCCGCTTAGGCCAGGATTTTATTCCTGAGGTCCCTCCTATCCACTGATGCTCAAAGCCTTGGATCCTTTTTTTATTTTACCCTTACCTTTTGGTTTAAAGGGCTATTGGCTTTTTCTGCTTGCTTTTTCTTTCTCTTTTTTTTTCTCTTTTTTTTCTCTTTTTTTTCGCATTTTTTCCCATATATATATATTTTTTTTTCTGCAAGCTTTTTTTTTATTCACTGCTTTTTCTTGCTTCAAGAATCATTTTTATGATTTTTATCAAATAACATTTCTCCTTTTCCATCATTCTTTCAAGAGCCAACAATTTTAACATTCTTAAACAACAAATTCAAAAATATGTACTGTTCACGTATTCATTCAGAAAGACAAAAGTATTGCCACCACATCAAAATAACTAAACTATTTTAAAATTCAAAATTTATGCACTTCTTTTTCTTTTTCAATTAAAAACATTTTTCATTTAAGAAACGTGATGGATTCATTTTCATTGCTTTAAGGCATAGACACTTAGACACTAGTGATCATGTAATAAAGACACAAACATAAATAAACATAAAGCATAAAATTCGAAAAACAGAAAATAAAGAACAAGGAGATTAAAGAACGGGTCCACCTTAGTGATGGCGGATTGTTCTTCCTCTTGAAGATCTAATGGAGTACTTGAGCTCCTCAATGTCTCTTCCTTGCCTTTGTTGCTCCTCTCTCATGACTCTTTGGTCTTCTCTAATTTCATGGAGGAGGATGGAATGCTCTTGGTGCTCCACCCTTAGTTGTCCCATGTTGGAACTTAATTCTCCTAGGGAGGTATTGATTTGCTCCCAATAGTTTTGTGGAGGAAAATGCATCCCTTGAGGCATCTCAGGGATTTCATGGTGAGGAATTTTCTCATGTCCATGAGTGGAATCTCTTGTTTGCTCCATCCTTTTCTTAGTGATGGGCTTATCCTCATCAATGAGGATGTCTTCCTTTATGCTAATTCTAGCTGAATTGCAGAGGTGACAAATTAGATGAGGGAAGGCTAACCTTGCCAAAGTAGAGGACTTGTCTGCCACCTTGTAGAGATCTTGGGATATAACTTTATGAACTTCTACTTCCTCCCTAATCATGATACTATGGATCATGATAGCCCGGTCTATAGTAACTTCAGACCGGTTGCTAGTGGGAATGATTGAGCGTTGGATGAACTCCAACCATCCCCTAGCCACGGGCTTGAGGTCATGCCTTCTTAGTTGAACCGGCTTTCCTCTTGAATCTCTCTTCCATTGAGTGCCCTCTTCACAGATGTCTATGAGGACTTGGTCCAACCTTTGATCAAAGTTAACCCTTCTAGTGTAGGGGTGTGCATCTCCTTGCATCATGGGCAAGTTGAATGCAAACCTTACATTCTCCGGACTAAAATCTAAGCATTTCCCCTGAACCATTGTAAGCCAATTCTTTGGGCCTGGGTTCACACTTTGATCATGGTTCTTGGTGATCCATGCATTGGCATAGAACTCTTGAACTATTAAAATTCCGACTTATTGAATGGGGTTGGTGAGAACTTTCCAACCTCTTCCTCGAATCTCATGTCGGATCTCTGGATATTCACCCTTTTTGAGTTTGAAAGGGACCTTGGGGATCACCTTCTTCTTGGCCACAACTTCATAGAAGTGGTCTTGGTGCACCCTTGAGATGAATCTCTCCATCTCCCATGACTCGGAGGTGGAAGCTTTTGCCTTCCCTTTCCTCTTTCTAGAGGTTTCTCCGGCCTTAGGTGCCATAAATAGTTATGGAAAAATAAAAAGCAACGCTTTTACCACACCAAACGTAGAAGGTTTGCTCGTCTTCGAGCAAAAGAAGAAAGAAGAGAGTAGAAGAAGAAGAACTAGAAGAGATGGAGGGGGCTTAGTATTTCAGCCAAGGGGGAGAAGTAGTGTGTATGTTGTGTGAAAATGAAGGAGTGCAGATGGGTTTATATAGGAGTGGAGAGGGGGGTATGGTTCGGCCATTATAAGTGGATTTGGGTGGGAAAGTGGTTTGAATTTAAATGGTAAGGTAGGTGGGGTTTTATGAAGGATAGATGTGAGTGGTGAATATGTGAAGAAGAGAGAGAGAGAGAGAGAGGTGGGGTAGGTGGGGATCCTGTGGGGTCCACAGATCCTGAGGTGTCAAGGATATCTCATCCCTGTACCAAGTGGCGTGCAAAAATGCCCCTTTCTGCCAATTCTGGCGTTAAACACCAGGTTGCTGCCCATTTTTGGCGTTTAACGCCAGCTTCTTGCCCTTTTCTGGCGTTAACCGCCCAGAATGGTGCCAGACTGGGCGTTTAACGCCCATTCTGCTACCCTTACTGGCGTTTAAACGCCAGTAAGCTTCTCCTCCATGGTGTTCTATTTTTCATTCTATTTTTTAGTCTGTTTTTGCTTTTTCAGTTGTTTTTGTAACTTCACATGATCATCAACCTACAGAAAACATAAAATGACAAAAGAAAATAAAAATTTAACATAGATAATTAAAGATTGGGTTGCCTCCCAACAAGCACTTCTTTTAATGTCAATAGCTTGACAGTGGGCTCTCATGGAGCCTCACAGATGTTTAGAGCAATGTTGGAATCTCCCAACACCAAACTTAGAGTTTAAATGTGGGGGTTCAACACCAAACTTAAAGTTTGGTTGTGGCCTCCCAACACCAAACTTAGAGTTTCACTGTGGGGGCTCTGTCTGACTCTGTATTGAGAAAAGCTCTTCATGCTTCCTCTCCATGGTTACAGAGGGATATCCTTGAGCTTTAAACATAAGGGAGTCTTCATTCACTTGAATTATCAATTCTCCTCTGCCAACATCAATTATAGCTTTTGCTATGGCTAGGAAGGGTCTGTCAAGTATGATGGATTCATCCACACACTTTTCAGTCTCTAGGATTATGAAATCAGCAGGGATGTAGTGGTCTTCATCCTTTACTAAGACATCCTCTACAAGTCCATAAGCCTATTTCTTTGAATTGTCTGCCATCTCCAGTGAGATTCTTACAGCTTGTACCTCAATGATCCCTAGCTTCTCCATTACAGAGAGAGGCATGAGGTTTATGCCTGACCCTAGGTCACACAGAGCTTTCTCAAAGGTCATGGTGCCTATGGTACAAGGTATTGAGAACTTTCCAGGATCTTGTCTCTTCAGAGGTAATCTCTGCCTAGTCAAGTCATCCAGTTCTTTGGTGAACAAGGGGGGTTCATCCTCCCAAGTCTCATTACCAAATAGCTTGGAATTTAGCTTCATGATTGCTCCAAGGTACTTAGCAACTTGTTCTTCAGTAACATCTTCATCCTCTTCAGAGGAAGAATACTCATCAGAGCTCATGAATGACAAAAGTAAATTCAATGGAATCCCTACGGTCTCAGTGTGAGCCTCAGATTCCCATAGTTCCTCATTAGGGAACTCCTTGGAGGCCAATGGATGTCCAATGATGTCTTCCTCAGTGGAAATCACTGCCTCTTCCTTCTCTCCATGTTCGGCCGTGTGGATTATATCAATGGCCTTGCACTCTCCTTTTAGATTTTCTTCTGTATTGCTTGGAAGAGTACTATGAGGGAGTTCAGTAACTTTCTTGATCAGCTGACCCACTTGTGCCTCCAGATTTCTAATGGAGGACCTTGTTTCTGTCATGAAACTTTGGGTGGTTTTAATTAGATCAGAGACTACAGTTGCTAAGTCAGAGTGGCTCTACTTAGAATTCTCTGTCTGTTGCTGAGAAGATGATGCCAGGGCATCTTGGCCAGTTTCACTAACCTTTTCTTTACTATTTTTAGGGTAGTTTCATGCATTTCTTTAGGAAATAAGCTAGTTTTGGGTAGATATTCACCTACACCTTGATTCAAGCATACATTGTGCATTTTACATTATTTCATGAGGATTTTGCATGAATTTAGTGACAAATTGTATGCTGCATTACCCATGACTTGGACTAGAACTTTGATGCACTCTGTTGCTTGATTTCAGGACCAAAGGAAGCAAGGAAAGGGAGGTAACTTGCAAGGTTAATGAGAAAAGTGATTGCCAATAACACTCTCAAATCCATCATTGCCCACGTTAAGAGTCACGTTAACTAAGTTAACGTGCACTCTAACGTGGAGAAGGAAAGTTGAGCCAACGTTAGTGACACTTAACATTGTCACTAACGTTGGAAAACACTCATGAGTGGCCACGTTAGAGCCCACGTTAACCTAGTTAACGTGGCCTCTAACGTTAAAGAGGGAAGAGAAGCCAACGTTAGTGACATTCAACATTGTCACTAACGTTGGCCTAAGGATGCAACACACCACGTTAACTCCCACGTTAACTTGGTTAACGTGGGAGCTAACATAAGAAGTGAGAGTTGTCGACAACGTTAGTGACACTCAACATCGTCACTAACGTTGGAAGCAACCACACGACCCGCCCCAGGGAGCCACGTTAACTTTCACGTTAACTTAGTTAACATGGAAGCTAACGATGAGGAATGAATGATGAGCCAACGTTAGTGACACTCAACATTGTCACTAACGTTGGGATGGCTAAGAATGGGCACGTTAGAAGCCACGTTAACCTAGTTAACGTGGACTCTAACGTGAGATCTAGGGGCACATTGGAACGTTAGTGACAATGTTGAGTGTCACTAACGTTCTCAAAGTTTGGCAAGGCCACGTTAGAAGCCACGTTAACCTCGTTAACGTGGGCTTTAACGTGAAGCAAAAAGGGGCACACTGGAACGTTAGTGACAATGTTGAGTGTCACTAACGTTCTCGAAGGTTGGCAAGGCCACATTAGAAGCCACGTTAACCTAGTTAACATGGGCTCTAACGTGAGGCAAAGGGGTACATTGGAACGTTAGTGAAAATGTTAAGTGTCACTAACGTTCTCGAACTTATACTTTCACTAAATGTTAACACCTCTAACACCCTGAGCTAAAGTCTCTGTCCACTTAGCACTTTCTCTCTGCAAGTAAAGCCAAGCCCAAATAAAGAAAAGAACTGCTTTAAACTCAAGATCCAAAGGCCCAAGACTTGAAGAGCCAACTAGAAGCTGAGAGAAATAGTATATATAGGAGTAGCTTTGAATTGTTAAGGAGTTCTGGAGTCTGGAAAAAGGTACTACTCTCTGTATTTAACTTTCTCTGCATTTTCCAGTTTTATGATATATTCTCCATCTTTGTTTTCATTTTCAAGAGCTATGAACAACTAAACCCCTTTCATTGGGTTAGGGAGCTCTGTTGTAATTTGATGGATCAATACTAATTTTCATTATTCTTCTTCTATCTTTTCTCTTGATTTTACATGAAAGCTTTCGATCTTCATCCAATTGAGTAGTTATCTTGGAAAAGAAGCTATTCAAACTTGGATCTCTTTTGAACCTTGAAAGTTGAATGAAGAGGTCAAGCTAGATATACTTTCTCATGCTGGACCAAATTGGGTTTGGATGGGTATGTGACTATAACCCTCTCAATACTTGATTTGGGAAATGCATGTGGTATAATCAGTGACCATACTTCATCTCTTCTCATGAGCAATTGACCAAGGAATTGTCTATTGATCAAGACTTGAGAGATTGAATTGCAAGGAATTGTAATTCAATCAATTAAGATTGCTAAGGAGATCAATGAGTGCATTGATTGAGGAAGAGATGAAAATGAACTTGATCCGGAGAATTGTAACATCTCCTAAGCCCAATGAACTCCCCATCTCCGATCTTACCCATTCTCTTTAATTTCTGCCACTTACTTTTATGAGCAAATCCCCCATTCCCGTTTACAATTCTGCAATTTATTTTCAGTCATTTACTTCCAGTCCTTTAATTCTAACATTTACTTTTCTGTTATTTACATTCCTGCCATTTTATTTTCTGCAACTCTCAACCCAAATTCTGGATTCGCTCAACTAGAACATTCTTCTAATTAAAGTTGCTTGATCAATCAATCCCTGTGGGATTCGACCTCACTCTATTGTGAGTTTTTACTTGACGACAAATTCGGTATACTTGCCGAAGAGAGATTTGTTATGAGACAAATTTTTCGTGCATCAAGTTTATGACGCCGTTGCCGGGGATTGATTGTGCATCAACAATGATTAAATTGGAAGATCACTAGATTGAGCATTTTTATTTTGTGAATTTCATTTTCTGTTTGAGTGATTTACTTTTTGTTTTAGTTAAACTTTTTCCCTTCCCCTTCTACTCTTTTGTTTTTCTTTGTTATTTTTAATTCTGTTTGTTAACCCACTAACTGTTTGATATATTGCATCACCCACAACTAACAGTAATTTTGACACAAATACTTTCTGCACCTATGTTTTCTTGCTTGCACTTAATGGTTGTATGACAGGGAGAAGAAGCGGAGCTTCAACTTCCTTCGATTCTGAACCTAAGAGGACCTTTCTTAGATTACGGAAGGAGGCAAGAGGAAAGAAAGTGGTTGGTGCTGAGGAAGAAGAGGAATTCTTTGAACCAAACATGGAAGACAACATGGAAAACCATCATGAAGAAGAAGATCACAACCATGGGGGAGGAGGTAGAGCAAATCATGCTGGGGAGGATAGAAGAGTTTTGGGCTCTTACATCAATCCAAACCCAGGAAATTATGGAAGTAGCATCCAAAAGCCAACAATCCATGCCAACAACTTTGAACTTAAACCACAGCTCATCACCCTCGTTCAGAACAACTGTTCGTTTGGAGGAGGTGTTCAAGAAGACCCCAATCAACATCTAACCACCTTCCTGAGGATATGTGACACAGTGAAGTCTAATGGTATTCATCCTGATACCTATAGACTGCTCTTGTTTCCATTCTCACTTAGGGACAAAGCAGCCAAGTGGCTGGAATCTTTCCCAAGGGAAAGCTTGACAACTTGGGAAGACGTGATGAACAAATTCTTAGCAAGATTTTACCCTCCTCAACGAATCAATAGGCTGAGAGCTGAGGTCCAAACTTTCAGGCAACAAGATGGTGAGACTCTATATGAAGCATGGGAGAGGTTCAAGGACTTAACAAGGAGGTGTTCACTTGACATGTTCAACGAATGGGTGCAGCTGCACATTTTCTATGAAGGGCTCTCTTATGAGTCAAAGAAGGCCGTAGACCATTCATCCGGAGGATCTTTGAACAAGAAGAAGACTATTGAGGAAGCCATAAATGTTATTGAAACAGTAGTAGAGAACGACTACTTCTATGCTTCCGAAAGAGGGAACACAAGAGGAGTAATGGAGCTAAACAATGTAGATGCTCTGTTGGCCCAAAACAAGCTCATTACCCAGCAGCTGGCTGACCTCACCAAGAAGATGGAGAGGAACCAAGTAGCAGCGATCTCCACTTCATCAACAACCCAAGAAGGAGTGAATGAAGAAGCAGAGGGTAGTCAGGAGCAAGCCAACTACATTGGGAATTCACCAAGGAAAAACTATGATCCATACTCCAAGACCTACAACCCTGGATGGAGAAACCACCCAAACTTTGGGTGGGGAAGTGAGCAAGATCAAAACCAAGACCAGAGACGTTACAACTCCAACAACAATACAGCTCATCAGCAGTTCACACAGAGGACATCTCAACACCCCCACAACAACACTTCTCCACATGCTTATCAAAACCAAAATAGCACATCCGCTCTGAATCACTCATCAATTGATGACAAGCTCTCTAAGATTGAAGCCTTACTTGAAGGAATATGCCAAGAGATTCAAGAAAATAAGGTGTTCAAAGAGGAGGTGCGAGCCAATATTAAGAACCAGGGAGAGACCATTAGGAAGCTGGAATTCCAGGTGGGATATTTAGCTGAGAAGATTCCCAAACCTACTAATAGCTTCCCAAGTGACACGGAGAAAAACCCCAAAGGAGAAGCAAAGAAAGTAAGATGGGAAGATTGCAAAATGGTCACTACAAGTGATCAAGAGACCGAAGACAAGCAAAACACACTTTTCGAACAACCTGAAGACAATTCAACAAAGGAGGAGGATAAAGATCACCAAGAACCAGAAATCTCACAACAAGAGCTGCTGAAGCTCTATGCACCCTTCCCTCAACTGCTCAATGGTGCTGTGGGAAAAAGAATATACTCAAGGTTCCTAGACTTGTTTGCATCTCTGCATGTGAACATACCATTCATCAAGGCAATTCAACAAATGCCTACATTCATCAAGTATATGAAGGAACTTCTTCCCAGGAAAAGCTCACTTAAAGGAGGCCAGACTATAGTGATGAACAAGGAATGTAGTGCCCTTATTCAACCTGAGTTGCCTACAAAAAGAAGAGACCCAGGGAGTTTTCACATCCCTTGTGCCATAGGTGAAAATATGTTCGATAGAGCACTATGTGATTTGGGGGCCAGCATCAACTTACTGCCCTTATCCCTGGTGAAGAGGCTGCAGATCAATGAGATAATACCCACAGATGTAATCATTAGACTGGCTGACAAAACTCAAAAGCAAGTAATAGGAGTGGTGGAAAATGTGTTGCTAATGGTTGGGAAATACTTTCTCCCAACAGACTTTGTCATCCTGGACATGGAAGAGAGTCACACTCATCCAATCATAT
Source organism: Arachis ipaensis (assembly GCF_059453495.1). Lineage (NCBI taxonomy): Eukaryota > Viridiplantae > Streptophyta > Magnoliopsida > Fabales > Fabaceae > Arachis > Arachis ipaensis. The sequence goes on from NC_142435.1 coordinate 86,634,810, forward strand.
TGGGAAGACCATTCCTAGCTACGGCCAGAGCATTTATCGATGTAGAGAAAGGGGAGCTAATATTGAGAATCCATGATGAACGACTCAGCTTCAATGTTTTCAAACTCTCACAAGAAATAGATCAAGAGGACAAGGAACTAAGCACAAATGATAATGAGACACTGAAGGAGGAAACAAGCACTGAAGCATAGCCAGTTCATTCTGAGATCCCCTTAATAGATAAACAAGGAAAACAGCAATTGCCACAGCTCAAGGAAAAGTTGGAGGAACCTAAACCTCTAGAGGTAGGTGAAGACAGCATCACAAATCCTTTAGAAGAAGAGGTCACCAAGGGGAAGGCAACCTCAAAAGAAAGAAAGAAGAAGGTACCAAGGAGGTGGAGGAACAAGAAAATCCCTACGGAAGACTTCTCTCCAGGGGATAGAGTTGTCTCAGCTTACTTCCCAGATATTCCCCCTAATCTCCCTACTGTACCATCTCAGTTACCCAAGGTCTTCACTATCAACAGAGTTCTTTCCCTGAAACATGTGGAGATCATTGATCCAATCAATGGATATAAGTCCACAGCAAGAGGGGAGGACTTTAAGCACTACCAACCACCCTGATGAAGGAAAAACGTCAAGCTAGTGATGCTAAAGAAGCGCTTCATGGGAGGCAACCCATGTTTTATATGTTTTTAAAATAATGAATAAATCAATGTTTATGAATTTCAACCCAAACTTGACAAACACTTGGTGAAATCTTTATCATGCAGTATATAGTGAAGAACAAGTTTGGTGTTCAAAGCAAACCAAGATGTATGGTAGTCTTGGGTGCTTTGAACAAAACTTTTCATCACATTGCTTCAAACTAAGTTTGGTGTCACCCCATGGTGCCACCAAAATGCATATAAGGACCCACCAATAGTTAGTTAGTAAGTTGGAATTCATAAATAAACAATCAAATCTTTTCTTCCCTTTTATTAATATTAGCCGTAAAGTTCATATGGTCATTTTAATATCCTTTCTTACTTTTCTTAGTTTGTCTTTATAGGAAAAGAAAAGGAGCATTAAAAGGGATAGATTGGACAACCAAACAAAGAAGGTTCAGACACCACAAAAGGAGGGGCTACACACTTGTTCTAAAAAGGGAATACATCGGAAAATGTTGCCATGCAACATTGAAAAAAATGGGACCCCTAGAAGACCGAGCAATCCCCATCATAAAGTGATGATCCTTGTCTTCTAGCCATGCATAACCCCAACCGTCCATCAAATGACCACTTCATCAATCTACACCCTCCATTCTCTCACAACTTCTCTATATAAACGACCCTTGTCCGTACCACCCTTCATTGTCATCACACACCCTTCACCACTCCTCATTTCGGTACAAGACACCCTCTATCCGATTATAAACATTCCTCCCTTCACTCTCTTCATTGCCATAAAACCCTAAACAACCAAAAGTCTCCACAACCTTACCACCTTCACATATTAACTATCATTCATGGCGTCTTCGGGTTCTAAAAGAAGGAAGGGAAAGGAACCCATGGAAGAACACCCATATGATGAAAGGAGATTTAGAAGCTTGCATCATGCATTGCAATACGGGTGGATGGTTGATAAGGAAATCATTTATGAGCTGGGATTTCAAGTTACAAAGACTGAGTGCCCCAAAATCACAGAGAAGATAGAAAGGAGAAGATGGGAGCTCCTCACTGACCCGGTCATTAAGGTGAATGCAAATCTCATAAGAGAATTTTATGCAAATGCGGTTCGATATGATAAGAAGGATGAGTCTTACACAAGCTTTGTGAGAGGAAAGATGGTGGACTTTGGTCCCATGAGTGTCATGAGGGCATTGAAGCTACGGTCTATACAGTTTGAAGAAGAAAGCTATCACTCAAGATTGGACAACCCCAATTATGACCAGATTCTGCAAGGTATTTGTGTACCGGAAGCTGACTGGGAAAGGGGTGCGGGAAATAAACCAAAGTTTATCAAGAGAACAGATCTCACTCCTGAAGCCAAGGGGTGGTTTGAGCTAGTGAGAAGGTCTATTCTCCCAGCTGCAAACAACTCGGAGGTGAATGTCAAGAGAGCCACAATGGTGCACTGTATACTGAAGGGAGGAGAAATCAAGGTTCATGAACTCATAGCTGAAGGTATTAGAAAGATGGCAGAGAAAAGCGACTCAAGAGGAACGTTAGGTTACCCCAGCACTATTTACCGAATATGCAAGAAAGCTGGGGTAGTTTTTGAAGATGAGAACCCCATGTGGATAAAGGAAGGCATCCCAATAACTGTACGAAGGATGAAAGCTGCAGCATCCCCTTTGCCTCAGCGGAAGCAAAGGAAGAAAACAACCCCTCAAGTAGTGGAAGGACAAGTCTTAGAGGGTCAAGCACAACAGACCTTGGACATGAACCAATTGCAAGAGGCCATTGATGGCTTGTCTAGACAATATTTGGAAAGCCAAGGAGCACAGAAAGAGCTTCAACTACAGATGATGGGGCAGCAAGAGGAAACACTTTCAAGATGGATGACTCAGCAAGGTGAGTGGAAAAGGCAAATGATGGAACATCAACTAAGTCAAGGACAACAATGGGGAGAAACATTCAACAGGATGGAACAAAGGCAAAACGAGCAACAAGAATCCACCCAAAGGCTAATCAACATCCAAGCACATCAAGGGGCACACATACATGAGATGCATCGAAGACAAATAGAACAGGCAGAACTATTGGACGAGCAAAGGGCATTCGCAGAAGGAGTTTACATGAGCGAAACAGGACATCATATAAACACTCAAGCCAGGCTCGGCTACTTAGTGGGACAGCTGCCAATATTGCATCCAGAAATAACTAAGTATGACGAAATAAAGGATGAGTTAGAACGAAAGGAAAGACAAAGGGTGGAAGAGAGTCATGAGTTAGTGAGGAAGGCACTTGAGGATTGAAAGCAAGCAAGATTGGCACGGATGCGAGGAAATGCAAGAGGAAACAAGGAGGACAAGCAAGGAAAAGAGCATGGACATCCACAACAGTAAAAGGTGGTGGAGTTCCTTCTTTGTTCCATCTTTCTCTATGTTTTAAATAAGGAAGATCTTGTATGAAATAGAACTTGCTTCCATGTTATGTTTAAACCTTTTTCAATTATGTCTTTTAAGTTTTTGGTATTGAAGAAAGTCTATGTGCACTAGTCTTTATGTCACTGCATCCCTACCTTATTTACTTGTAAGCTTGTCCATTTTAAATCAAACGAAGAAGAGAATGTTTATGTTTTTAAATGACCAGAGTAGAGTTCATAATGTGGAAGTGCATTCATGAATATTTGGGGTAGTCATAAGTTAGCTAAGTTGGTTCAACCACAAGGCTAGGAGGACAACTATCTATCCTGAATACTTGACTTTGGATATACCCATGAGACTAAGTTAATAACAAGATCCTAATAAGAGAAAAGGGAAAGAACAATGGAAGTGAAAAACAAAAGAAAAAGAGTAAGCAATAAGGCTAGGCACCAATGGTTTTGACCTTGAGACAAGTGTCTGTGGTGCTCCTGTGTGAGGGATCTACTTGGATGAATAAGCTCTCAGGGGTGCTTTATCACTTGGTAACTTGGGTTAACTAACCCGGGATTATCAGCTGAAAATCCACTATCAAGAGTAACCCTCACTACAGAGCATTTAGTAACCCAAAGAGGTGCTGGACACCAAGGTCTCAAGAAAAGAAAATAAATAAACTATATGCCTGTGGTGTGTATGTATGGGGGAGATACTTGAGGGAGTAAGTCCTTAGGGGTGCTTCAACACCTAGCACCTTGAACCAACTGGTTCGGGAGTGTTGTCTGAAAGCTTATCTTAAAGAGTTACCCCCTTACAGAGCACTTAGCCTAAATAACACAAATAACCCTTGAAATAACAATAAAAGGATCAATGAATAAAAGTCTCATGGGATATAAACAAAGTAAGTGTTTAGGGATATGATAAAAGTCTGAAAGCCAGTAATGGAATGAACCTAAGTTGCTATGCATGAAACCACCATAAAATTAGTAGCATGACTTCCACAAGAATGACTCATTCCTCTGGATATTCCATTCATCATTCTCTTGTTCCAGTACTTGCTTAGGGACAAGCAAGCTTTAAGTTTGGTGTTGTGATGCCAGGGCATCTTGGCCAGTTTCACTGACCTTTTCTTTATTGTTTTTAGGGTAGTTTCATGCATTTCTTTAGCAAATAAGCTAGTTTTGGGTAGATATTCACCTACACCTTGATTCAAGTATACATTGTGCATTTTACATTATTTCATGAGGATTTTACATGAATTTAGTGACAAATTGTATGCTGCATTACCCATGACTTGGACTAGAACTTTGATGCACTCTGTTGCTTGATTTCAGGACCAAAGGAAGCAAGGAAAGGGAGGTAACTTGCAAGGTTAATGAGAAAAGTGATTGCCAATAACACTCTCAAAGCCATCATTGCCCACGTTAAGAGTCACGTTAACTAAGTTAACGTGCACTCTAACGTGGAGAAGGGAAGTTGAGCCAACGTTAGTGACACTTAACATTGTCACTAACGTTGGTAAACACTCATGAGTGGCCACGTTAGAGCCCACGTTAACCTAGTTAACGTGGCCTCTAAAGTTAAAGGGGGAAGAGAAGCCAACGTTAGTGATATTCAACATTGTCACTAACGTTAGCCTAAGGATGCAACACACCACGTTGGTTAACGTGGGAGCTAACGTAAGAAGTGAGAGTTGTCGACAACGTTAGTGACACTCAACATCGTCACTAACGTTTGAAGCAACCACACAACCCCCCCAGGGAGCCACGTTGACTTCCACGTTAACTTAGTTAACTTAGTTAATGTGGAAGCTAACGATGAGGAATAAATGATGAGCCAACGTTAGTGACACTCAACATTGTCACTAACGTTGGGATGGCTAAGAATGGCCACGTTAGAAGCCACGTTAACCTAGTTAACGTGGACTCTAACGTGAGATCTAGGGGCACATTGGAACGTTAGTGACAATGTTGAGTGTCACTAACGTTCTCGAAGTTTGGCAAGGCCACCTTAGAAGCCACGTTAACCTCGTTAACGTGGGCTTTAACGTGAAGCAAAAAGGGGCACACTGGAACTTTAGTGACAATGTTGAGTGTCACTAACATTCTCGAAGGTTGGCAAGGCCACGTTAGAAGCCACGTTAACCTAGTTAACGTGGGCTCTAACGTGAGGCAAAGGGGTACATTGGAACGTTAGTGAAAATGTTAAGTGTCACTAACGTTCTCGAACTTATACTTTCACTAAATGTTAACACCCCTAACGCCCTGAGCTAAAGTCTCTGCCCACTTAGCACTTTCTCTCTGCAAGTAAAGCCCAGCCCAAATGAAGAAAAGAACTGCTTCAAACTCAAGATCCAAAGGCCCAAGACTTGAAGAGCCAACTAGAAGCTGAGAGAAATAGTATATATAGGAGTAGCTTTGAATTGTTAAGGAGTTCTGGAGGCTGGAAAAAAAGAACTACTCTCTGTATTTTACTTTCTCTGCATTTTCCAGTTTTATGATGTATTTTCCATCTTTGTTTTCATTTTCAAGAGCTATGAACAGCTAGACCCCTTTCATTGGGTTAGGGAGCTCTGTTGTAACTTGATGGATCAATACTAATTTTCATTATTCTTCTTCTATCTTTTCTCTTGATTTTACTTGAAAGCTTTCGATCTTCATCCAATTGAGTAGTTATCTTGGAAAAGAAGCTATTCAAACTTGGATCTCTTTTGAACCTTGAAAGAGGAATGAAGAGATCAAGCTAGAAATGCTTTCTCATGCTGGACCAAATTAGGTTTGGATGGGTATGTGACTATAACCCTCTCAATACTTGATTTGGGAAATGCATGTGGTATAATCAGTGACCATACTTCATCTCTTCTCATGAGCAATTGACCAAGGAATCGGCTATTGATCAAGACTTGAGAGATTGAATTGCAAGGAATTATAATTCAATCAATTAAGATTGCCAAGGAGATCAATGAGTGCATTGATTGAGGAAGAGATGAAAATGAACTTGATCCGGAGAATTGCAACATCTCCTAAGCCCAATGAACTCCCCATCTCTGATCTTACCCATTCTCTTTAATTTCTGCCATTTACTTTTATGAGCAAATCCCCCATTCCCATTTATAATTCTGCAATTTATTTTCAGTCATTTACTTCCAGTCCTTTAATTCTAGCATTTACTTTTCTGTTATTTACATTCCCGCCATTTTATTTTCTGCAACTCTCAACCCAAATTCTGGATTCGCTCAACTAGAACATTCTTCTAATTAAAGTTGCTTGATCAATCAATCCCTGTGGGATTCGACCTCACTCTATTGTGAGTTTTTACTTGACGACAAATTCGGTACACTTGCTGAAGGGAGATTTGTTGTGAGACAAGTTTTCCGTGCATCAGAAGATGATGGAAAAGGTTTGCCATTGCTAAACCTATTTCTTCCACTATTATTGTTGTTGAAGCCTTGTTGAGGCCTCTGTTGATCCTTTCATGAAAAGTTCAGATGATTCCTCCATGAAGGATTATAGGTGTTTCCATAGGGTTCTCCCATGTAATTCACCTCTTCCATTGCTGGGTTCTCAGGATCATAAGCTTCTTCTTCAGATGAAGCTTCTTTGGTACTGCCTGTTACTGCTTGCATTCCAGACAGACTTTGAGAAATCATATTGACTTGTTGAGTTGATATTTTGCTCTGAGCCAGTATGGCATTCAGAGTATCAATCTCAAGAACTCCTTTCTTCTGATTTGTCCCATTATTCACAGGATTCCTTTCAGTAGTGTACATGAATTGGTTATTTGCAACCATTTCAATGAGTTCCTGAGCATCTACAGGCGTCTTCTTCAGATGAAGAGATCCTCCAGCAGATCTGTCCAATGACATTTTGGACAGTTCAGACAAACCATTATTGAAGATACCTATGATGCTCCATTCAGAAAGCATGTCAGAAGGACACCTTCTGATCAATTGCTTGTATCATAGAGGGATTCTCCTTCCTTCTGTCTGAAGGTTTGGACTTTCACTCTAAGCTTGCTCAATTTTTGAGGTGGAAAGAACTTTGCCAAGAAGGTATTGACTAGCTTTTCCCAAGAGTTCAGGCTTTCTTTGGGTTGTGAATCCAACCATGTCCTAGCTCTGTCTCTTACAGCAAAAGGGAAGAGCATAAGTCTGTAGACTTCAGGGTCAACCCCATTGGTCTTGACAGTGTCACAGATTTGCAAGAATTTAGCTAAGAACTGATGAGGATCTTTCAATGGAAGTCCATGAAACTTGCAATTCTGTTGCATTAGAGAAACTAATTGAGGCTTAAGCTCAAAGTTGTTTGCTCCAATGGCAGGGATGAGATGCTTCTCCCATAGAAGTCGGGAGTAGGTGCAGTAAAGTCACAAAGTACCTTCCTTGCATTGTTGGCATTGTTGTTGTTTTGGGCTGCCATGGCTTCTTCCTCCTTGAAGAGCTCTGTTAGGCCCTCTAGAGAGAGTTGTGCCTTAGCTTCTCTTAGCTTTCTCTTCAAGGTCCTTTCAGGTTCAGTATCAGCTTTAACAAGGATGCCTTTGTCTTTGCTCTTGCTCATACGAAAGAGAAGAGAACAAGAAAGTATGGAATCCTCTATGTTACAGTATAGAGATTGCTTGAGGTGTCAGAGGAAAAGAAGAATAGAAGGAGAAGGTAGAAAGAGAAGAATTTGAACTTATCAAGAGGGATAGAGTTCGAATTGTTGATAGTGGAGGAGTGTTAGTCCTTAAATAGAAGGATGTGAGAAGAGGGGAAGAATTTTCGAAATTAAAGTAAAAGATTTTGAAATAATTAAAAGAAATTTTGAAAATTTGATTGATGATTTTTTAAAACTAAAATTGGGAAAGAAATTAAGTGATTTTGAAAAAGATTTTTAAATTAGAAATTAAAAAGATATGATTGAAAATTAATTTTGAAAAAGATGTGATTGAAAAGATATGATTGAAAATCAAATTAAAAAAAGAAAGTTTTAAAATTAAAGTTGATTACTTGACTAAGAAGAAATTAAAAGATATGATTCTAAAATTTAAAATTTGATCATTTCTTAATAGGCAAGTAACAACTTGAAAATTTTGAAGTAAATCACTAATTGTAACAAGGATTTTCAAAAATAGTAATAAATAAAAAAATTGAAAAGAAATTGATTTTGAAAAGATATGATTGAAAAGATATGATTTGAAAAAGATTTGATTTTGAAAAATTATGAAAATTTGGAAAAAAATTTGAATTAAAAACAAAATCTTCCCTCTAGTGTCATCCTGGCGTTAAACGCCCAGAATGGTATCCATTATGGCGTTTAACGCCCAAAATGCTACCTTTTTGGGCGTTAAACGCCCAGCCAAGTACCCTGGCTCGCGTTTAAACGCCAATTTTCCTTCTTCACTGGGCTTTTTGAATGCCCAGCTTTTTCTGTTTAATTCCTCTGCTGAATGTTCTGAATCTTCAATTCTCTGTATTATTGACTTGAAAAGACACAATTTTGAACATATTTTTTAATTTTTAATGATGAGAAACAATAAAGAATGCAACTAAGATCAAATAAACAATGCATGCAAGACACCAAACTTAGAAGTTTGTATACTAAGGACTATAACAATTTGAAAATGCATGTAAGAAACAACAAAACACACAAAACAAGAGAATTTAAAGATCAGAGCTAGGAAATCATCAAGAACAACTTGAAGATCAATGAAGAACATAATGCATATATTTGAAAAATGCAAGAAGAATAGAAACATGCAATTGACACCAAACTTAAAAATTGACACTAAGATACATAAAATATTTTTTATTTTTATGATTTTATAAAATTTTTTTTGTGATTTTTTCGAAAATTGAGTGGAAAAGAAAATAAAGAGATTCAAAACTTTTAATAAGAATTCCAGGAATCATGCAATGTTAGTCTAAAGCTTCAGTCTAAAAAGATTAGACATGGTTAGCCAAGCTTCAGCAGGACATTACATTCAGCAGCTAAATTGATGAGAATCAATCAGCTTTTGTGATGATAAGAACATCACCTTGAAACTCTAGAATTCATTCTTAAAAATTCTGAAAAATAAAAAGAAAAGTACCTAATCTAAGCAACAAGATGAACCGTCAGTTTTCCAAACTTGAACAATCCCCGGCAACGGCGCCAAAAACTTGGTGCACAAAATTGTGATCATCAACAATGGCGACAAAAACTAGTTGTGCGGAATTGTGACAAAGTGTGATTCCATTTGAGAGCTCCAAGTCTTTGGCACCATCGTTGATGATCACAATTTCGTGCACCAATTCTTCAGTGAGAAGCATTGTTTCCTTTTCGTGCCAACTTCTCTTTTTATTGATAAGTTCCTTTAAGAAATTTGCATATAGAGGTATCTGCTCTAATGCCTCAGCCAGTGGAATATTAATCTCCAATTTCTTGAAAACTTTAAGGAATTTGGGGAAGTGTTGATCCTTGATTTCCTTGTTGAACCTTTGGGGATATGGCAAGGGAGGTGTGAAATCCTTATCCACTTACTTTTGTCTTTGAGATGGTCTTTCTATTGCTTTCTTCCCTTTTCTTAAGTTTTGTGGTTGGTCATCCTTTTCTTTGAGCTTATCTGAAGTTTGCTTGCTTGCCATCACTTCTTTGTTGCTGGCTTCCTCTTTCTCAGCTTGCTTCTTGTCATTCTCCTTTGGCTTCTTGGTTGCTTCTTCATCTTTCACCAAGATCTTTCCACTCCTTAGCTGTATAGCTTTGCACTCTTCTTTAAGATTTGAAATGGTGTCACTTGGGAGTGAGCTTGATGGCCTTTTAATCACTTCTTGCTTGAAAAGCTGTCCAATCTGCCTTTCTATGTTTCTTATGGAAGCTTCATTATTCTTGTTTGTGAGTTCTTGCTGTTTCATCATTTTCTCCATCAATATCTCCAAGTTGGAGATTCTCTGAATGTCTTGTGGGATTTGTGGTTGGTTCTGGGCTATTGAGGGTGGATGATAGTTGTTGTGGTTGGTGGCTGGGTTATTAGATGGATGATGGTTGGAATTGGGGTAGTTGTTTTGAGGTTTTCTATATGAATTTTGGTTATTATTCTGCTGGTTATAGTTCTGGTTGTTTCTTGAGTTGTTTTGGCTTGAATTTCTTTGCCATGGTTGCTGGTTCTGGTTGTGGTTATCTCACCATCTAAGGTTTGGGTGGTTTTTTCAGGATGGGTTATAAGTGTCACCATAAACCTCATTTTGTCCAGAACCTTGATTGTGCATGTAATTCACTTGTTCTTGCTGTTGATCTTCACAAGCTTCTTCACTTTGCCCCCATGTGGTTGATGGTTGGCTTGTATTTACTGCTGCAACTTGGAGGCTATCAATCCTCTTGGCCATTTGCTCAAATTGTTGCTGAATTTGCTGCTGCATCATTTTGTTTTGAGCTAGGATTGAGTCTACTCCTTCCAACTCCAGCACTCCTTTCCTTTGTGATGGTTGGCGTTACCTTTGATGAGCAAAGAAATATTGGTTGTTAGCCACCATATCAATGAGATTTTGGGCCTCCTCTGCATTTTTCATCAATTGTAAGGAGCCCCCTGCTGAATGATCTAGTGCCTACTAAGCTTTTAATGTCAAGCCTTCATAAAAATTATGCAATATGTCCCATTCATTGAACATTTCAGGGGGACACTTCCTAATTAGATCCTTGTATCTCTCCCATGCCTCATAGAGAGGTTCAGCATCCATCTGTGTGAATGTTTGCACTTCTGTCTTCAATCTAATAATCCTCTGAGGTGGGTAAAATTTAGCAAGAAACTTACTCACTAGATCCTCCCAATTGTCATGCTATCTCTTGGAAATGACTCCAACCATTGAATAGCTTTGTATCTGAGGGAAAATGGAAATAACAGCAGCTTGTAGATGTCCGGATGCACACCATTGGTTTTGACAGTATCACAAATCCTCAGAAAAGTGGATAAGTGCTGGTTTGGATCTTCAAGTGCCCCTCCTACATAGGAGCAATTGTTTTGTACCAAAATGATGAGTTGTGGCTTTAGTTCAAAGTTGTTTGCATTGACATTTGGGGTGAGGATGCTACTCCCACAATGTCTAGGATTTGCAAATGTATAAGAAGCCAAAACTATTCTCTGAGTGGATTGTTGTTGTTGTTGGCCACTCCTGCTGGTGGATTTGTTGGATTTGTTGAGTGTTCCTCCATTTCCTAGAACTCTTCCTCTGATTCTTCCTCTCCAAGAACACTTTTCCCTCTTGCTTCTCTTCTTAATCTCCTGAGAGTTCTTTTGCCTTGTTCACAAAAGTTGGGTATAGCTCTCCTTGTTTCTGACATACAAACAAAACACATGAAACACTTAAAACCAGAAAAACTAGCAACATTTCACTCTATTGCTAGAGTGAGGTTTTGGTTAGCTTAAGCAAAAATTCAAACAGTTTGTGTGTTAGTGAAAAATTAAAGAAAAAGAAAAGAAAAAGTGCTTGATTTAGACCGCCACCTTCCTTAATCATTGTCAATCTAATCAATCCCCGGCAACGGCGCCAAAAACTTGATGGTTTGGAAACGAAATTCCAACACCTAAACTCACCGGTAAGTGTACCGGGTCACATCAAGTAGTAATAACTCACATGAGTGAGGTCGATCCCACAGGGATTGAAGGATTGAGCAATTTTAGTTAGGTGGTTGATTTAGTCAAGCAAACAAGTGTTGATTTGAGCAGTGTGTATTCAATCAGAAACTAAATTGCATGAAATTTAAAGGGAGAGGGGTAATTGACTGTAAATTAAATGGCAACGAAAATAAAGAAGCTGAATCTTAAAGTGCAAGTAATATAAATGACAGAAACTTAGATTGTAAGAAATGTAAATAGATGAAACTTAGAGTGCAAGAAATGTAAATTGTTTGAATCATAAAGGGCTTAGGGAGTTGGAATTTCAGAAATCAGTGAAGTAAAAGATGAATTAAAGAGTAGCAGATCTAAACAGAAAAGAAGAATCACTTGAAGAAGCAAAATAGAAAGTAAATGTAGCTCAAATGCATAAACTAACAGAGAAATTGAAGATCTCAGGGGTTGAAGGAGACTAGATAACAAGTCTAGATCTCAATTCCTTCCTTGATCCAATAGAGAACAATACAGAAGAAGTAAAAGATGAAAGCAGTAAAGAAACCTTAGATCCAAATTCACAATTTTCTGAAACTATGCAGAAAGTAAACAAGAGAGATCTCAGATCAAGAATGAAACAGAATTCCTTCAATTCTCAATCCAAGATTCAAAACAAAGAGTGAAGAATGTAGAAAAGAAAATCCCAGAGGAAGAGAACTCAATTCTCTATCCCAATTCCCTAATCCAAAGCTCAGAGTCTGAAAAATGAAAAATCAAAACAAAAGTGAGCTAAAGTGAAAAGAAAGTTTTTTTTTCTAACTCAAACTAGCTTCTATTTATACACTTCCTATTTTTGGATTTTAGAATTTGGAGTGGGCTTTTAAATTTTGTGAAGAATTGGATTTTATTTTATTTTTAGACTCAAAATTGAGTCATGGTGCACTCCCATGGCACGGCTCAGTTGATTAACATAACTGAGCGTCCAAACTTGCTTTGTCTTGCCCAATTTGGTGCCCAGTGGTGCGCAGAAATCGTGACGGTTCATTCCTTGGTAACGGCGCTAAAAACTTAATACGCACGTTCATAATCTTAGTTCTTTGTCACAACTTCGCACAACTAACCAGCAAGTGCACTGGGTCGTCCAAGTAATAAACCTTACGTGAGTAAGGGTCGATCCCACGGAGATTGTCGGCTTGAAGCAAGCTATGGTCACCTTGTAAATCTCAGTCAGGTGGATTCAATTAATTATAGAGATTTAATAATTAAAAGATAAATAAAATATAAAATAAAGATAGTGATACTTATGTAATTCATTGGTGAGAATTTCAGATAAGCGTATAGAGATGCTTTTGTTCCTCCTGAACCTCTGCTTTCCTATTGTCTTCATCCAATCATTCATACTCCTTTCTATGGCAAGCTGTATGTTAGGCATCACCGTTGTCAATGGCTACATCCTGTCCTCTCAGTGAAAATGGTCCAATGCGCTGTCACTGCATGGCTAATTATCTGTCGGTTCTCGATCATACTGGAATAGGATCCATTGATCCTTTTGCGTCTGTTACTACGCCCAGCACTCGTGAGTTTGAAGCTCGTCGCAGCCATTCCTTCCCAGATCCTACTCGGAATACCACAGACAAGGTTTAGACTTTCCGGATCTCAAGAATGGCCGTCCATGAATTCTAACTTATACCACGAAGACTCTGATTTAGGAATCCCAGAGATATTCATTCAATCTAAGGTGGAACGGAAGTGGTTGTCAGGCATGCATTCATAGATTGGGAATGATGATGACTGTCACGATCATCACATTCATATTGAAGTGCAAATGAATATCTTAGAATCGGAATAAGCTTGAATTGAATAGGAAAACGATAGTACTTTGTATTAAGTCATGAGGAACAGCAGAGCTCCACACCTTAATCTATGGTGTGTAAAAACTCTACCGTTGAAAATACATAAGTGATAATGGAGTTCATTGGTTTCGGCCCCAGAGGGGAACCGGAGTAACCAAGACTAAAATGATCCTAAGATGTAAATACAATAGTAAAAAGTCCTATTTATACTTAAACTAGTTACTAGGGTTTACAGAAATGAGTAAATGATGCAGAAATCCACTTCTGGGACCCACTTGGTGTGTGCATGGGCTGAGCATTGAGCTTTACATGTGTAGAAGCTTCTCTTGGAGTTGAACGCCAGTTTGTAACCTGTTTCTAGCGTTTAACTCCACTTTGCAACCTGTTTCTGGCGTTTAACTCCAAAATGCAACATGGAACTGGCGTTGAACGCCAGTTTGTGTCGTCTAAACTCGGGCAAAGTATGAACTATTATATATTGCTGGAAAGCCCTGGATGTCTACTTTCCAACGAAATTGAGAGCGCGCCATTTGGAGTTCTTTAGCTCCAGAAAATCCACTTTGAGTGCAGGGAGGTCAGAATCCAACAGCATCTACAGTCCTTCTTCAACCTCTGAATCTGATATTTGGTCAGGTTCCTCAATTTTAGTCATAAATTACCTGAAATCACAGAAAAACACACAAACTCATAGTAAAGTCCAGAAATGTGATTTTTATTTAAAAACTAATAAAAATATACTAAAAACTAACTAAATTATACTAAAAATTATGTAAAAACAATGCCAAAAAGCGTATAAATTATTCGGTCATCAGCCAGCCCCTTGTCCATGTCACACTTCCATAGAGCTCAGTTGGAAAATTGAACTGTGCTCTCTATCTTGTCTTTGGTGTGCCCATTTGTGCCTGTCCCAACCCCTCGTCCGTGTCAATTTTGTGCGCATGATTTGCTCCTTGGCGTGCCAAAATGTGAGGAGTGTGAGGGGAGAGTAGCGCTCAGTTGGGAAAATAAACTGAGCTCCCTATTGTAACGCCTTGCTTTGGGCTTCATGTTTCCAAGTTCGATCCTTGGGAGAAGCTCTTGATGCCAATTTCTTTGGGGAGCAAAGAGAGGTAGCGCATGCCTTGAGTGGAAACCCCCCTGTTTGAACCTTGGAGAAGGCTTTTTAGCCCAAATATGAGGATTAACCAAAGGTAGCGCTCCTCAAGCTCCTTGGTTCGAATCCTTGCCAAATCATTTTGGCCTATTTTCCTTGCAATTCTTGTAGCTTGAGGTCCCTTGTTCGAATCTTGAGGGATGCAAATTGGCCAATCTTGGCTTATTTTCCTTGCAAGTAGCGCTCCTTCCTTCCATTGGGTCATAAGTTCGAGACTTTATGGCTTCATTCCTTGGAATTGTGCCTTGAATTTATTTTGAAGAAGGTCTGATAAAGTTAACTTAGTGAACCGAGCTGTGCATGTCTTTGTGCTTCTTTGTAGCGCTCAGTTTGGTATTTCAACTAAGCTCCATTGCCTTGGTCCCTCTTGGTGTGTCTTCCATTTCTTCCATTGGTGATGCCACGCTTTTCTTCTCCTTTGGCTACGCTTTTTGTTTCCTTTGGGCATGCTCCTTAGGCCACGCTTTTCTTATTTTTTTCTTTTCTTCACCTACAAGTAATCAAAACAACCAATCAAAGTATCACCAAATTCACAAGGTTTAAAGTTCATTCAAAATTCAATTAATTCTAGCTTCAAACTCATGATTTTGTGTCAATTAAAGGGTGGTTGATTGATTTAACCAATTCATGCAAATCCACTCCAAATCACTTACTTACAATGCAAGAAAGTGCATAAAACCTAATGAATCAAGTGAAAAATGCTTGAAAAGCTAGCATAAGATGACTTGTCATCAATAGGGAAGGAATGGCTTAGAGGATGGAAAGGAAGCTTGCAAAAATGGAAGGAACACAAGAAACTAAGGAGCTGACCAGCGAGGAACGACGCGTGCACGTACCTGACGCGTGCACACGAAAAGCGAGTTTGCATGGCGACGTGTGCGCGTACCTGACGCGTACGCATGACATGCGAAGATGACCATCGACGTGTACACGTGACGTGCACCACGTGCAGAAATCTCAGAAAATGTTGGGAGTGATTTTGGGCTGAGTTTGGACCCAGTTTTCGTCCCAGAAAACACAGATTAGAGGTTGCAAAGTAGGGAAATCATTCATTCATTCACAACACAACATTCATTCACATAATTTTAGGTTTTAGATGTAGTTTTCTAGAGAGAGATGCTCTCTCCTCTCTCTAGGTTTCAGGATTTTAGGTTTAGCTTTTCTTAATTTCAGATTTCTACTTTGTTTCAATTTAGGTTTCTTCTACTCTTATTGATTCTATACTTTAGTCATCTATTTCCCATTGTGAATTTCTTATTTTGCTAATTTGGTTTATGAACTCTTCATGTTAGATTCAATTTTCTCATTAATATTGCAATTGGTTGTTTAGATTTAATACTCTCTTATTAATTTTCTATGTCTTTATTTTGTACTTTCCAAGTGTTTAAAGAAATATTTGGGAGGTTTTTAATTTAGACTATTATGTTCTTGGCTTGGGATGGTAACTTAGGAACTCTTGAGTTACTAATGTCCAAGTAATTGATGATTGGAGCCATTAATTCTAGTTCTCACTAATTGAATTAGTGGAGAGCTAGGACTTATGGACTTGGAATGATATTGCTCATTTGACTTTCCTTTACTGAGTTAGAGGATGATTTGATGGGATTGATCCTTGCAATTATCATGTTGTGGTTACTGATAAGGATAGAGATCCTTGACCACCAAACCTTGCCAAGACGTCTTTATCATTTGATTTTCATTACCATTTACTTTTTCTTGTTTTCTTATTCACAAAACCCTAAAAAGATACAATTTTATAACCAATTATGAGTAACTCACCTCCCTGCAATTCCTTGAGAGACGACCCAAGGTTTAAATACTTCGGTTTAATTTTATTGGGTTTGCTTTAGTGACAAACAAATTTTTGTATGGAAGGATTCTTTGTGGTTTAGAAACTATACTAACAACGAGAATTTATTGTGAATTCTTTACTAGCAAAATAATCCGTTCATCAGATGCCAAGAAACAAACCTAGTTCTAAACTGAGAGAAATGCCACTTCATGGTAAATGAAGGCATTGTCTTGGGCATCGGATCTCAAATAAGGGGATAAAGGTGGATCAAGCTAAGGTGGAAGTGATAGAACGCTTGCCTTCACCTACTAGTGTTAAGGCAATCCGAAGTTTCCTAGGACATGCAGGATTTTATGGGCGGTTCATAAAAGATTTTTCTAAAATCTCCAAACCCCTATGTAATCTCTTGGCCACTGATGTTCAATTCTTCTTTGACCAGGAATGCCTGCATGCCTTTGAAACTCTTAAAGCCAAGCTTGTTATTGCTCCTATCATCTCTGCACCCATTTGGGACTTGCCATTTGAGCAAATGTGTGATGCAAGTGATCATGCAATTGGTGCAGTCCTAAGTCAGAGACATGATAAGCTTCTGCATGTAATTTATTATGCTAATCGCGTGTTAAATGATGTGCAGAAAAACTACCCCACTACAGAAAAGGAGCTACTTGCAGTGGTTTATGCCATTGACAAGTTCAGATCCTACCTAGTAGGATCTAAGGTCATTATTTATATTGACCATGCTGCTCTAAAGTATCTACTCACAAAGCAAGAGTCTAAACCCAGACTTATAAGATGGGTATTACTCCTGTAAGAGTTTGATATAGAAATTAGAGACAGAAAAGGGATAAAAAATCAGGTGGCTGATCAGTTGTCCCAGATTGAGCTAGTAGCAGGGACTTCTTCCCCCTCCACTGACATATCCGAATCCTTTCTAGATGAGCAACTCTATTCCATTCGGAAAGTACCTTGGTTTATAGACATTGCGAACTACAAGGCTATACGGTTCATTCCCAAGGAGTTTACCAGGCAGTAAGCTCGGAAACTCATGCATGATGCAAAATATTACCTATGTGATGAGCCATATCTCTTTAAGAGATGCTCGAATGGAATAATCCGACACTGTGTTTCTAAAGAAAAGACACAGACAATTCTATGGCATTGCCATGGCTCTGACTATGGGGGACACTTTGGAGGTGAGTGGACAGCCACTAAGATACTCCAAAGTGGCTTTTACTGGCATACTCTCTTTAAGGATTCTAAAGAGTTCATCCGTAACTATGATAGTTGCCAAAGAGCTGGAAACCTTCCTCATGGTCATAGCATGCCTCAGCAAGGAATCCAAGAGATTGAGTAGTTTGACGTATAAGGCATAGATTTCATGAGACTATTTCTGCCTTCATACTCAAACACCTACATACTTGTGGCAGTAGATTATATGTCTAAATGGGTTGAAGCAATAGCAACACCCACTAACAACACAAGAGTAGTAATGAAGTTCCTTCAGAAGAACATCTTCAGCAGATTTGGTGTCCCTAGGACACTAATCTGTGATGGAGGAACTCATTTCTGCAACAGACAGCTGAATTCTGTCTTGAGCCGATACGGAATTGGCCATAAAGTGGCAATACCGTGTCATCCCCAAACCAATGGGCAAGATGAAGTCTCAATAGAGAACTAAAGCAAATCCTAGAGAGGACAGTAAGTGCCTCTAGAAAGGATTGGGCCAAAAAGCTTGATGATGCTCTGTGAGCATACAGAACAGCTTTCAAAACCCCCCATTGGAACTTCACCATATCAGTTAGTATATGGAAAGTCCTTTCATTTACCAGTGGAACTAGAACACAAGGCCTATTGGGCCACTAGATTCCTCAACCTTGATGCTAAAGCAACAGGAGAAAAATGGATGCTCCAGCTAAATTAGTTGGATGATTTCCACTTAGATGCATTTGAGAATGTAAAGATCTATAAGGAAAAGGCAAAGAGGTGGCATGACAGGAAGATAGAGCACTCTGGATGGAGTGTAAAAGTTGAACGCTAGTGAGGATGTCCTCACTAGGCGTTCAACGCCCATCATGGGCAGCATTGATGGCATTGAACACCAGCCAGGGAGCATCCCCTGGGCATTCAAATGCTAGTGAAAGAGAGCAGGGAATCTGAAATTCCTAACCACTCAGGACCAGTAGGTCCCACAGAAGCTCCACCTATCCCACCTTCTTCTAATCTACTTTGCTCGAGGATGAGCAAAACTCTTAAGTTTGATGTTGTAAAAGCTTTTCTTTTTGACTTCTACCACTCCTAAGTACGGAAGAAGAGGATGGAGCAAACTAGGAAGCATGCACAAGAGCCTGTGCAGCCGCCTCAATAAAGACAAAGGAGTGACATTGAAGAGATCAAGTACTACATTGGATCCTAAAGGAGGAACACTAGCCACCATCATTCAGGTGGATTCGTTCTCTTTACACCCCGTTCCTGTTATTTTGCTATTTTCTATCTGTTTATTTATCTATTCTCTAGTTTTAGTTGCATGATCATTTACATTAATGTCTTAAAGTTGTAAAATGTTCCATATATCTCTCACCTTGCTTAAAGAAAAATTCTTATTGAAAATAATTGAGAGATGCAAAAATTTCAAGTTTAAAATAAGATTAGTTTAATTATGTTGATGTGGTGTCATGTGCTTTTGTTTTCTGAATGTATGAAATAAGCAGTTCATGTTTGAAGTTGAAATTTTAGAATGTTGGCTCTTGAAAGAATAAAGAAAAAGGAAAAATATTATTGATAATCTGAAAAATCTGAAAATTGATTCTTGAAGCAAGAAAAAGCAGCAAAAAGTAAAAGAAAAAGCATGTTGCAAAAGAAAAAAAATTATTATGCATGCGAAAAAGAAAGAAAAAATGGTGAAAAGAAAAAAAAGAAGAAGCAGAAAAATCCATTACTGCCCAAAAATGTAGGAAAAGGAGGGCAGATTGAAAAAGTCAGTAACTCTTTAAACCAAAAGGCAAGGGTAAAAGGACCCAAGGCTTTGAGCATCAGTAGATAGGAAGGCCCGAAGGAATAAAATCCTGGCCTAAGCAGCTAAACCAAGCTGTCCCTAACCATGTGATTGTGGCGTGAAGGTGTCAAGTGAAAAACTTGAGACTGAGCGATTAAAGTCATGGTCCAAAGCAAAAGAGTATGCTTAAAAACTCTGGACCTCTATCTGGGACTCTAGCAAAGCTGAGTCACAATCTAAAAAGGTTCACCCAATTAAAGTGTTTGTGGCATGAATGTATCCAATGGTAATACTGGAAAACAGAGTGCTTAGGGTCACAACCAAGACTCAGAAAGTTGTGTTCAAGAATTAAAATACGCTTAACTAGGAGAGTCAATCATATTATCTGGATTCTAAGTTCCCAAGGATGCCAACATCTCTTAGTTTCAATGGATAGTGAGATGTCAAAACTATTTATAAACAAAAAGCTACTGAGTTCCACTCATATGATTTTAACTAAGCTTCATTTGAAACTTAGAAATTTATTGTATCTTAATTTTCTTTTTATCCTACTATGTTTTTAGTTACTTGGGGGCAAGCAATGGTTTAAGTTTGGTGTTATGGCGAGCGGATATTTTATACGCTTTTTGACATCATTTTTATATAGTTTTTAGTAATTTTTATTTACTTTCTATTAAGTTTTTATAGGTTTTAGTGTTAAATTCACATTTTTTGGATTCTACTATGAGTTTTTGTGTTTTTGGGGAATTTCAGGTATTTTCTGGCTGAAATTGAGGAGCTGGAGCAGAAGTCTGATTTAGAGACAGAGAAAGCACTGTAGATGCTGTCCGGATCTGACCTGGCTGAATTCGAAAGAGCTTTTCTAGAGCTACAGAAGTCCAAATGGAGAGCTCTCAACGAGTTTGGAAAGCTGACTTCTAGATATATAATAGTCCATACTTTGCTTCGGATTAGAAGGCCCAAAACTGGTGTCCAACGCCAGTTTCCTGCTCTCTTCCAGGCGTCCAGTGCCCAAAGAGCAGAGCCCAGCATCCAAAGGCACAGAGAGGACCCCCTAGCTGGCATTCCACTCCCAAGAGACCTCATATAACATGGATCTCATAAAAGCTTAGCCCAAACACTCACCAAGTGGGCCCTATAAGTGAATTTTAGCATTAAAAAGACTGTTTTACCCTTACTAGTTATTTATTTAGTATTTAAGGGATTAGATTCATGTTATTCGTACACTTTAACCACCATTCAGCATTATTTTGTTTATTCCATTGTATTTTTACTTTCAGTATGAGTTTTCAAACCTCCTAGGTTGAGGGGAGGAGCCCTGCTGAGTACTATAAATTAATTAAAGTATTACTGTTTCTCTTCGATCTGCGCTTGATCAATTTAAAGATGTATATTCGTTCTTCATCACTATGAATGCATTGAACTGGCAGAAGATTATCATATTCTACATGGGTTCAGAGTGTGTCTTTCATTGGACAATGATGAACCACCAGCTTGAATATACGTCTCTTAGACTGCTAATCCACGATTTCATTAGAGACTTCTCGAGACATCAGTTTATCCTATTTACGGGGAGATTAGGGTCTCTGTGGTAGAGGCTAGAACAAAGGATACAACATTCTCTGATCCATAAGATCCAACCTTGTCTATGGCATTTTGAGTAGGATCATGAAGGAGAATGGACTGTACGCGCTTCACCCTCAAGTAGAGATGGATCCGCACGAAACGTGGGGTTCAAATCCAGAGGAGTATTGGCAGCTGCTCAAACCAGTGTCAATTACATACAGCCTGCCATTGAAGAAATCACTCACAAGCAAAGGAAGTAGTAATACCAGAGTTAACTCAGAGAGACAAAGTGGTACATGGAATCGTGATCTCAACACTTTCCTCACAACTCCGTGCAGCTGACCAGCAAGTGCACTGGGTCGTCCAAGTAATACCTTACGTGAGTAAGGGTCGATCCCACGGAGATTGTCGGCTTGAAGCAAGCTATGGTCATCCTTGTAAATCTCAGTCAGGCAGATTCAATTGGTTATGAGGTTTTGATAATTAAAATAATAATAAAACAGAAAATAAAATAGAGATACTTATGTAATTCATTGGTGGGAATTTTAGATAAGCATCTGGAGATGCTTTGTTGCTTCTGAACTTCTGCTTTTCTACTGCCTTCTTCCAACCATGTGTTACCTCTTTTCATGGCAAGCTGTATGATCCTCTCGGATGAAAACAAATCCATATGCACTGTCACCGCACGGCTAATCATCTGTCGGTTCCTACTAGCGTCGGAATAGGACCATTGTCCTTTTGCACACTGTCACTGCGCCCAACATTTGCAAGTTTGAAGCTCGTCACGGTCATCCCTTCCCATACCACAGACAAGGTTTAGACTTTCCAGATCTCAGGAATGCTGCCAATGGTTCTAGCCTATACCACAAAGATACTAATCTCACGGACTCAGTCCGTGTATTAGATATCCAGGAGAGTATACTCCAGATGTTGTCCAATGACTACGTTGAACATCATGTAGATCGCTTTGTGGTTGTCAGGCACGCAATCTTGGCTAAGCGAGTAACGAAGATTGGGTGAATATCACGGGTCACCCCTTCATTCTGACTTAACTGAATTAAGAACAAGAGAATATCTTGGAGAAGAAATAGGCGTGAATTGAAGGAAAAACAGTAGTAATTGCATTAATTCATGAAGAACAGCAGAGCTCCGCACCTTAATCTATGGGGTGTAGAAACTCCACCGTAGAAAATACATAAGTGAAAAAGGTCTAGGCATGGCCGTGAGGCCAGCCTCCCAAATGATAGTATTTGATTACATATATTCCAAAAGATGGTCAAAAGACTCTTAAATAAATCACTAAAAGTAGTTTTTATACTAAACTAGTAATCTAGGTTTATAGAAAATGAGTAACTAAGTGCACATAGTGCAGAAATCCACTTCTGGGGCCCACTTGGTGTGTGCTTGGGCTGAGCATTGAAGCTTTTTTGTGCTTAGGCTTTTCCTGGAGTTAAACGCTAGCTTTGGTGCTAGTTTGGGCATTTAACTCCAATTCTGGTGCCAGTATGGGCGTTTTACGCCAAGATGTTTTAGGCATAATTTGAACGCCAGTTTGGGCCATCAATTCTCAAACAAAGTATAAACTATTATATATTTTTGGAAAGCCCAAGATGTCTACTTTCCAACGCAATTAAGAGAGCGCCAATTGAGCTTTTGTAGCTCCAGAAAATCTACTTCGAGTGCAGGGAGGTCAGAATCCAACAGCATCTACAGTCCTTTTTCAGCCTCTGAATCAGATTTTTGCTCCGGTCCCTCAATTTCAGTCAAAAAATACCTGAAATCACAGAAAAACACACAAACTCATAGTAAAGTCAAAAAATGTGATTTTTGAGTAAAAACTAATAAAAATATAATAAAAAGTAACTAAAACATACTAAAAACTATGTAAAAACAATGCCAAAAAGGGTATAAATTATCCGCTCATCACAAAACAACTCCAACTCTCAACTCTATTCCTATTATTTACTATTTCCAACATATAATACCTATCCTTATTTGTATTTAACATCCAAGCATTTATGACATATAATCATTCAAATAATCCCATAAATATTTATCTATCAACCTTCTGATTTTGCCTGACTAAGACCTACAAAACTACCATTGCTTGCTTCAAGCCACAATCCTCGTGGGATCGACCCTGACTCGCTCAGATATTACTTGCATGACCCAGTGCACTTGCTAGTACAGCCGTACGAAGGTGTAGGGATTCATGCACCAACCTTCACGGAGGAATCATTCTAACCTTTAATGGAAGGATCAACAGAAACCTCAGCAAGGTTTCAATCAAGGTGGTAGGAACCAGAATAGGGTCAACAACAAACCATTATTCCTATATTCTCAAGGGAATATGGAGACTTCTAAACAAAGCCTATCTGACTTAGCCATTCTAGTTTCCAGCCTCACTAAGACCACCCACAGTTTCATTAATGGAACAAGTCCTTTATTAGAAACTTATTCATTTTATTTTGTTTTTCTTTCAGTCTAGAGTCATTATCATGTTCACCAGTCAAGAGACAGGATTCACAGCAGTGAAAACAGAACACTCCTAGCAGAGTGTCAAAGTTGAATGCCAGCCAGGAAGCCCTTCTAGGCGTTCAATGCCCCAAGAGGGGAGCATTGCTAGCATTGAACGCCAGCCAGGGAGTAGCCCCTGGGCGTTCAAACGCCATTGCAGAGAAACAGGGAATCTGGATTCCCTAGCTCTCAAGACCAAGAGGTCCCACAGAAGCTCCACCTACCCTACTTTCTTCTTTCCTATTGATCATATTTGCTCGAGGACGAGCAAAACTCTTAAGTTTGGTGTTTCAAAAGCTTTGCTTTGTAACTTCTACCACTCTTAAGTATAGAAGAAGAGGACGGAGAAAACTAGAGAGCATGCACATGAACCTGTGCAGCCGCCTCAACAAAGACAAAGGAGTAACATAGAAGAGATCAAGCACTACATGGGATCCTCAAGGAGGAGCACTGGCCACATCATTCAGGTGAATTAGTTCTCTTTTACTCCTTTCCTATTATTTTTCTATTTTCTATATGTTTATTTATCTGTTCTCTTGCTCTAGTTGCATGATCAGTTGTATTTGATGTCTTTAAGTTGTAAAATGTTTATTTATCTGTTCTCTTGTTTATTGAAAAAAATTGAGAGATGCATGAATTTCAAGTTTAAAATAAGACTAGTTTAATTAGTTTGATATAGTGTCATTTGCTTTTGTTTTCTAAATGAATGAAATAAGTAGTGGATGTTTGAAGTTTTAACTTTAGAATGTTGGTTCTTGAAAGAATAAGAAAAAAGGAAAAATATTATTGATAATCTGAAAAATCTGAAAATTGATTCTTGAAGCAACAAAAAGCAGCAAAAAGCAAAAGAAAAAGCATGTTTCAAAAGAAAAAAAAATAATATATGCATGCAAAAAAGAAAGAAAAATTGCGAAAAAGAAAAAAAAGAAAAAGCAGAAAAATCCATTACTGCCCAAAAATGCAGGAAAAGGAGGGCAGATTGAAAAAGCCAGTAACCCTTTAAACCAAAAGGCAAGGGTAAAAGGACCCATGGTTTTGAGCATCAGTAGTTAGGAGGGCCCAAAGGAATAAAATCTTGGCCTAAGCGGCTCAATCTAAGCTGTCCCTAACCATGTGCTTGTGGCGTGAAGGTATCAAGTGAAAAACTTGAGACTGAGCGGTTAAAGTCGTGGTCCAAAGCAAAAAAGTACGCTTAAAAACTCTGGACACCTCTATCTGGGGACTCTAGCAAAGCTGAGTCATAATCTGAAAAGGTTCACCCAGTTAAAGTGTCTGTGGCATGAATGTATTCGGTGGTAATACTAGAAAACAGAGTGCTTAGAGTCATGGCCAAGACTCAAAAAGCAGTGTTCAAGAATCGAAATAAGCTTAACTACGAAAGTCAATATTGTTATCTGGATTCTAAGTTCCTAAGGATGCCAACATCTCTGAGTTTCAATGGATAGTGAGATGCCAAAACTGTTCAGAAGCAAAAAGCTACTAAGTCCCGCTCATCTGATTTTAACTAAGCTTCATTTGAAACTTAGAAATTTATTGTATCTTAATTATATTTTTATCCTACTATGTTTTTAGTTTCTTGGAGACAAGCAACGGTTTAAGTTTGGTGTTGTGATGAACGAATATTTTATACGCTTTTTGACATCACTTTCATATAGTTTTTAGTGTGTTTTATTTAGTTTTATTAAGTTTTTATAGGTTTTAGTGTTAATTTCACATTTTTGGATTCCACTATGAGTTTTTGTATTTTGGGGCAATTTCGGGTATTTTCTGGCTGAAATTGAGGAGCTGGAGTAGAAGTCTGATTCAGAGATAGAGAAAGCACTGCAGATGCTGTCCAAATCTGACCTGCCTGCATTCAGAAGAGCGTTTCTAGAGCTATAGAAGTTCAAATGATGCGCTCCCAACGGCTTTGGAAAGCTGACTTCCAAAGCTTTCCAACAATATATAATAGTCCATACTTTGATTCCGATTAAAAGGCCCAAAATTGGTGTCCAACGCCAGCTTCCTCCCCCCTTCTAGGCGTCCAGCACCCAAAGAGCAGAATCCAGCGTTCAAAGGCCTAGAAAGGACCCCCTAGCTGGCATTCCACGCCCAAAAAGACTCAGAGCATGTGGATCTCATTAAATCTCAGCCAAAACACTCACCAAGTGGGCCTCAGAAGTGGATTTTAGCACTAAATAGACTGTTTTACCCATACTAGTCATTTGTTTAGTATTTAAGGGACCTTATTCATGTAATTCATATCAAACTTAGAGGTTTCAGAACCATGGGCACCTCCCGCTGAGGGAGGTCTGCCATTTTTACATTCTTCCATTGTTTTTACCTTCAGTATGTGTTCCTAAACCTCCTAGGTTGAGGGCAGGAGCCCTGCTGAGTCCTTTGAATTAATAAAAGTACTATTTCTTCTTCTTCGATCCATGCGTGATCTATCTCTAAGATGTATATTCTGATCTTCATCATGGTGAACAAGCTGACAAATTGGCTCTGTTCATCACATTAAAATGAACGTGCCTGACAAACACCCGCGTCTACTTGGATTTGTGTGAATACTTGGCCGGAAAGTACGAGCCAACAGCTATGTTTATACATCTCTCAGACGGTTAATCCACGATTTTGTTGGGGACTTCTTGAGACACCAGTTCAGCCGAACTCCGGGGAGATTATGGTCTCTGTGGTATAGGCTAGATCCAAGAAGCAGCATTCTCTGATCCGAAAGATTCAACCTTGTCTGTAGAGTTTTGAGTAGGATCGCTAAGAGAATGGATTGCTATGCGCTTCACCCTCCATTGAATTGAATGACCAAGAGCCCTGGTGTTCATTCTGTAACAGAGGAGATCAAGGATAATTGGTGTGGCTTTGATCACTTACAGCCTTCCATAGAACAAGATCATTCATAATCAAGGAAGATAATAGTACCAGAGTTACTTCAGAAAGACAAAGCTACTCCGACTTTCAATTCTCGATCTATTCCTATCCTTATTTCTACTGAACAACCAGCATTTATGATATATAATCCAACTCCTTCTGATTCCGCCTGACTAAGACCTGCAAGATAACCATAAGCTTGATTCAAGCCACAATCCTCGTGGGATCGACCCTGACTTGCTCAGGTATTACTTGGACGACCCAGTGCACTTGCTGGTACTGCTGCTGTTGTACGAAATAGTGTGGGTTTTGCGTACACGCGCACCAGCTTCCAACCTTGATTTTTTGAGCTCTGTAACTCCAATAAAAAATCTAATCTGATAAAAGTGTTCATATCCACCTTCTCTACATGTTGGTGTCACTTTTGTTCGGTAGAAGTTGACGGTGACGTAGCTCCCCTTTTCCTTGAGTTCGGCCAATTAGAGTTCTAGAAGGCACAGATGATCTCTGACATTTTTTTCTTCAGCAACTTGATCAAAAAGGTTCTCCAGAGTTTTCCTGGTTTTGATTTCATACGGAGGTAGGGTTTGATAATTTTATAATAAATAAATGTGAATTTGATAAGTAAATATTGGTTTGATTGATTATTGTTGAGTTTGATTGAGTTTTATGTTGAATTTGGTTGAATTATTGTTATTTTTGAGATTATGGTTTGGCCTTGGTGGATTCTGCCTAGAACTGAACTATTTTGAGTGAATTTTGGGGCTGGTTTATGTGAAAATA
This sequence comes from Arachis ipaensis, assembly GCF_059453495.1. Lineage (NCBI taxonomy): Eukaryota > Viridiplantae > Streptophyta > Magnoliopsida > Fabales > Fabaceae > Arachis > Arachis ipaensis. The sequence goes on from NC_142435.1 coordinate 86,661,938, forward strand.
CTGAAAAATAACCGAGAGATTAAATTAAAAGTTATGAAAAGTCAGTAACCATAAAGCTTGAAAATAGACTTAAAAATGAAGCAAAGACTTGAAGAATTTTGGGAATGGGGTTCTGTTCAATGGTAAAAGTATAATCATGGAAATAAAATTTATTTTTAAGGTTGGAATAGTAGTTTAATAAAAATCGAAGTTAGATTTGTAACTATATAAGTTTTGGGATATGTTGGATAAAAAGTAAGAAGTTTAGGAGTAAAATAGTTATTTTATAAAAGATGCAAGGATATTTTGGTGATTATAATATATGTAAAGATATTTTAGTAATTTGTAAAATTGTGTTAGGGTAAAAATATAAATATTTCAAAAGCTCTGAGTTAAAAAATAATTCACAAAAGCATAAATTCATAAGTTTAAGTAATAAGATCCTTTGAAGTTTAAATTAATAAGTTTTGAATAATAAAATAATAATACTATTACTTCTTTATTATTAATACTAGCTTACTTGTATTAATATAATATATTATTATTTTATTTAAAAGATATTATTTTATTTAGGATATAATAAAAGGATAAGCAGAAAACTGTCCTAAAAGCTTTATAAAGACAAATCTAAATTAAGAATCTTTGATTCTGATGCCAGGGCATTTTGGCCAGTTTCACTGACCTTTTCTTTACTGTTTTTAAGGTAGTTTCATGAATTTTCTTAGGAAATAAGCTAGTTTTGGGTAGATATTCACTTACATCTTGATTCAAGCATACATTGTTCACTTTACATGATTTCATGAGAATTTTGCATGAATTATACGATAAATTGGATGATGCATGATCCCATGATTAAGAGCAAGACTTTGATGCACTTTGTTTGATTGATTTCAGGCCAAAAGAAGAAGAGAAGAGCCACGTTAGTAGCTACGTTAGTTACACTAACGTGGGCACTAACGTGGAAGGAAGGAAAGCCACAACGTTAGTGAGAAAAGTTAGTGGCATTAACTTTGAAGAAAGGAAATGGAGCCAACGTTAGTGACACTTAACATTATCACTAACGTTGGACCAAGCTCATAAATGGCCACGTTAGTTGCCACGTTAACTTAGTTAACGTGGCCTCTAACGTTAAGAAGTAAAGGGGAAGCCAATGTTAGTGACATTCAACTTTATCACTAACGTTGGCCAAGTCACAATAAGCCACGTTAACTCCCACATTAACCTAGTTAACGTGGAAGCTAACGTGAAGAAACAAGGTGGTCGACAACGTTAGTGACACCAAACATTGTCACTAACGTTGGAAGGAACCCACACAAGCCCAAATAAGCCACGTTAACTCCCACGTTAACCTAGTTAACGTGGAAGCTAACATGAAGAAGGGAGGTGATCGCCAACGTTAGTGACACCCAACATTGTCACTAACGTTGGAATGAGCCACACAAGTCACTATGAGCCACGTTAACTCCCACGTTAACTTAGTTAACGTGAAAGTTAACGTGGGCAAAAGTCCCACCTGGCAGCCTGACCATGCCTTCTTTAAACATGCATAACTTGAGCCACAAAGCTCCAAATAAGATGATTCCAGTGGCATTGAAAAGTAAGATTCCAGAGCTTTCCAAGCATATATGGCACTATATGGTTGACACTAAATTTGAAGGAGAAAACCTGCCCCAAAAGTGCAAAGATGAACATGGTATCAACCTGTAGTAAGGCCAGCTGACCTCTTCACCTTCCAAGAAGTGTAACTCGAGTTGTAGACATTGAAAAGTAGACATCCAGGGTTTCCAACAATATATAATAGTATGGGGTGGACACTAAGTTTGAGCTTCAGAAACTGGTAATAATGAAGCCATGATCGCTAGCGTTATTGGCACTCAAGTTTTTCATTAACGCTAGCAACTATGCCAACGACCATGTCCACTTCAAAGGAGCATAACTTGAGCTACAGAGGTCCAATTGAGATGATTCTAGTTGCGTTAGAAAGCTGACATTCAAAGATTTCCAACGATATATAATACTCCATAGTGGACATGAAATTGGAGTACAAACAAGAGGCATCTTTTAAGCCCCAAAAATACCAACTGGGCAGCAAGTGCAACGTTAGCCACAATAACTTTAGCACTAACGCCACACTTGTAGCGTTAGTGTGGCTAACTTTAGCACTAACTTTAGCACCTGGACCTCAACTTGACCCACTTCTCTCTCAAGTCCACTTCAAAGCTCAAGCAAGCAAGCCCACAATTGTCAACCAATCAAGACCACAAGAAGCATCTAGAATAGGAATTTTCATTTAATTGTAATTTGCTTTTAATTTCATTTTGTAATTTAGGAACGCCTATATAAAGGCCTTAGTTTTTACATTGAAAGCATACTCGGGGGGAATTCTGGACAATTCTGGAATAGGGGATTGAAGAGGGGTCTTCGGACTCCCTCCCCTCACACACTTTTCATTTATGAATTTTGAAGTTTTATTTTCAGTTTTTATCTTCATCTTTAGTTTTCTACACTTTCTTTCTTTTCTATTTTTGTAGAGCAATGATCAACTAACTCTTTACATTGGGTTAGAGAGCTCTATTGTGATTCAATGGATTAAGTGTAGTTCTTATTCTTCTTCTTCTTTCTTTCCTCTTGATTTTACTAGAGAGCTTTCGATCTTCATCCAATTGGGTAGTTATCTTGGAAAAGAAACTATTCATACTTGGATCTCTTCTGAACCTTGAAAGAGGAATGAAGAGATCATGCTAGAAATGCTTTCTCATGCTGGACCAAATTGGGGGTGGATGGATATGTGACTATAATCCTTCCAACACTTGATTTGGGAAATGCATGTGGTATAATCAGTGACCATACTTCATCTCTTCTCATGAGCAATTGACCAAGGAATTGGCTATTGATCAAGATTTGAGAGATCGAATTACAAGGAATTGTAATTCGATCACTTAAGATTGCCAAGGAGATCAATGAATGCATTGATTGAGGAAGAGATGAGAATGAACTTGATCCGGAGGATTGCAATATCTCTTGATCCCAATGTTCATTTTATTTTTAGTTCTTACATTTACTTTTCTTGCCATTTTACTTTTCTGCACTTTATTGCTTTCTTTACTTTTTTGTCAATTTACAATTCCTGCTGCTCATCATCCAAATCTGAACCGTCTAACTAGGATAATTAATTAACCATTGATTGCTTAATCCGTTAATCTCTGTGGGATTCAACCTCACTCTATTGTGAGTTTTTACTTGACGACAATTCGGTACACTTGCCGAAGGAAATTTGTTGCGAGACAAGTTTTTCATGCATCAGATTCTCTTTCCATATAAGAAACTTAGGGAAAGGTGAGGGAATAATGCGAACATAATTTATATTGTAGAATGATAAGAAAAGAAAAGAAAGAAAGAATGAAAAGAAAAGGAGATAAGTAGAGATATTGTTTGGCACTGAGAACGAGCTGAGATGATTGTTTACCTACTGAAAACGAATAGAGATATGGTGGTGAGTCCACCGAGATTTGCTTTCTAGAGATACATCGGCCAATCCAAAGGATTGTCTCACCTGTAAGACAGAGGTTGCTTACAGAGGTTATCTGTATGAACCGGATTTTTCACGAAAAATCGCTTAACTAGAATAGAATAATTTAATTACCCGGAATAGGTTTGAAAATATAAAAATGTTTTTCTTAAAATATAAAGGTGAGATTCGGATTCAGTGGATTTTTCTAAGTGGAAAAATATTCTCTTTTGAAAAATTTCGCATAAAAACGCGTACCGATAGATTAGCTGGAAGTATCGGCTTAAGTCTATCCAGTACTGTGTGAGAGAGAGTGAAATAGTAGGAAACCTTAGAAAAGTTTTTGAAATAGCAAATCGGGCACTTATCTGTGTTAAAGGTTTGGCTCAAAGTTGGGGCAAACGAACCAAAAATGCTACACGGTTGGACTAGGCTCAAGTTGGGCCTAAGCCCAATTTATATAAAATAATAAATGAGCCTAAAAAGCTCATTTCAGCACCAAGAAAGAGAGAGAGCACGGATAGGAAGAAGAGAGGAGAAGGAAGCCATTGTCACTATTCATCTCCCTCTTCAAAGCTCCATAACTTTTGATCTGGAGCTCCGATTGATGAGCCGTTTGCGGCCACGCAAAGCCCTTGTCGAGCTCTTCGTTTATATTTAATAAAATCTGGTAAGAAATTACGTCTCAAGCTCCAGCTTCCTGCCCTAGTTTCTGCGTGTTTTTGGTTATAGTTTTTTAGTAGAATTTGTGATTTTGGTTGTTTAGGCGATCTCTAGTAGCGGGTAATTATTGGGCTTTGCCCCAATCCTCTTTTTACAAGGTAAGGTTCCTCTTATACCTTTCTAGTGTTGTTTGTTGTGGTTTATAGGTTTTGATTTTGGTGATATATGTGTGGTTAGTTTGAGCTTTGGTTCGTTTGGAGTTATCTTGGCTTTTGGTGGTTTTATGCATGGAGGATAATCGGCCAAGGTATGGTTTTGGTTTTCTCTATGTAATATATAATATTTCTGGACACTTAGGCTAGTGACCCATAGGATAGGTTTGGATTGATATGGTTGTTGATTTTTGTTGATTAATGATGTATGATGAATTTCTGTTGTTAATGTTGTTAAATAATGTTGTTGATGTATGATGTATGATGAATTTGGATGAGTAATATTGTTGATTATTGATATGGAGTATGAATGAGGTTGATAATGAAGATTGATAGTGATAGAATGATGATTGATGAATGTGTTGGTGGAGGAATGATTATAGTATATATATTTGATACTTGAGGGTGAGAATAATGAAGTGTGAATGAAAATTTGGTATGAATGGTGAATTGTGACACAAAGGGTGAGTTATGAGGTAAATTGGAGTTTGGTATGGATTTGGATTGATTTTGGTTAAGAATTTTGGAAAGTTGAGAACTTGTGACTTCTTGGTAAAAATGAATTTTGGTGAACTTTGACAGATCATAACTTTAGCCTCAATTTTCAAAATTTGTTGAAATTTACTTTAAACTAAAGTTCATTGAAAAATCTTTAAATGGATATAAAGTTTGTAAGAAAGGGATTTTCGTAGAGGAAGTTATGATCATTCAAAGTTTGGTGTCAAAATCTAAATTCTGTGAATGCTGCAGAATTTGTGAATTCTTGTTTGTGTGCGCATGTACACCCCGTGAATTTTTGGACCTGTGCGCATGCACAGCCTTGTGCGTACGCACACACGGGGACATGACTACTGATGGAAGTTCTAGCACACTATGCGCACACATAACCAACGAAGTTCTGCAAGCTGTGCGCACGCACACGTTGGAAGGTGCATTCTGTTGAGGGTGTTCGCACGTCTTGTTCGAGCGAACAGAATTGGAAAATTTTACATTTATGCATACGCACACCTCTATACGTACGCACACATTTTGAAAATCCTCCTAGGCGTGTGCACACACACCCCTGTGCGTATGCACATGCCCTGTTCATCAACTAAAATGTTGTTTTTAATTGTTTTGCCTTCCCAATAAGCTTGTAAGCTTCTGTGACACTTATTTAAGACTTTTTGGTTTATTTTTGGATGTTAAAAACATAGAGAAGGTCTTGGGTGAAATTATTTGGGTATTACCTTGAAAAGTTAGAGAACGGAGGCTTAGGTTTCTAGTGTACTGATGACAAGTCATCTTAGCCTATTTTAACTAGTCTTTTTCTTTTGTTTTCATTAGAATTATGCACTTTCTTGAGCTACAAGGAAGCCAATTAGGTAGATTTTCATGTTTCCTTTGATTTAATCAACCATGTATGAATTCATGCTATTTCATGAGGTTTTATACTATAATTGTTACATATTATGAAAGAATGAATATCTCATGATTTTAAGCATAGCTTTGATGTGTTTGGTTGATTAATGATAGGTGAAGAAAGCTTGGAGAAAGGTTGAAGCAAGAAGGAATAACTAGGAGTAAAGAGAAGACAATGGAATAAGTGAAATTGAACCAGGAAGCAAAAAGCTGGACCTAAAGTTAGCCTCAAACTTTTGCACAAACTTTTGGGTGAAAAGTTAGCCGCAACGTTAGCCCCTAACTTTTGGGCTAACGTTGGAACTTGAAAATCACTCCCTGGGTACCAAAAGTTTGCGCCAACGTTAGCCCCTAACTTTGAGGCTAACGTTGGCACATGAAAATCACCCCTGGGCACCAAAAGTTTGCGCCAACGTTAGCCCCTAACTTTGAGGCTAACGTTGGCATGAAGAAAACCTCCCTGGGCACCAAAAGTTTGCGCCAACGTTAGCCCCTAACTTGGTGGCTAACGTTGGCGCCACAAGTGCACAAGGTAAGGCCAACGTTAGGGCCAAAGTTAGACCCCTAACTTTGGCACTAACGTTGGTATCAGATGGATATGGGTGCTGATATGAAAAGTTTGGGCAAAAGTTAGCCCCCTAACTTTTCCTCAAACTTTTGGTCCAACTTTTGCAAAACTCAAACCCGGTTCAATTGGTTCGTTTTGGTTCCTCTTCAAACTCCAAGAGCAATCAACCAAGGCCTCTTTCAACCTAATTCCACCAAGAGTAAAGGCCCAACTCAAGGCTTGAAGATCATTGGAAGAAAGTGTATAAATAGGATAGAATTCAAGTTCTTCGGGGAGCTTTCTTTTGGAATTTTCATAATAGTTTTCGGAGAGCTTTTGATATTGAGTGATCTTTAATTTCTTTGTCTTGGGGAAGGAGAATTCACTTCTCTTCCTCTCAGTTTTATTGCTTTCAATTTCAATTACAATTGTCTTGGATTTTTGGGTTGGAGAATTGAAGAAATTCTGTTTCAATCTCAACCTTGGATCTCACTGCTTTATTTACTGCTTGATTAAATTTAATTTCTGTTAATTGCTCTTCATCTATTTTCCTTGCAATTTACAATTCCCTTGCAATTGTTCTTGTTGGATCTAGGAAGGCATTGAGATCTAGACTTGGTTTTCTAGTCTCTGGGTCCTGAGATCTAATTTTCCAATTTTACATTTTCTGTTTACTGTTTTCATGTTCATTTACTTTTCTGCTTCAAGATCCAATCTAACCCAAACCTTCTTCTACTTCTCTGCTTGATGCAATTTACTTTTCCTTGTTTAAATTTTGCAAATCCAATCCCCAATTCCCTTTACAATTCCAGCCGTTTACATTTCTTGCACTTTAAGATTCCGCAATTTACATTTCTTGCATTCTAAGTTTCTGCTATTTAATTTCTTGTTCTTTAAGATTCAGCACTTTAATTCCCTGTTCTCTTTACTTCCATGCAATTTAATTTCTGCAAATCACAAAACACTCAACCAAATCTTGATTCGCTTGACTAAATTAACCACTAAGCTAAAATTGCTCAATCCTTCAATCCCTGTGGGATCGACCTCACTCCCGTGAGTTTTTATTACTTGATACGACCCGGTACACTTGCCGGTTAGATTTGGGTGTTTTGGGAGAAATTCGTTTCTCCGCGAAAATATCCCATCATGTACTGAGGACGGTTTTAGTTGATCAAGGAGACAGAGTATGGTATTGGTGATCTTTGACAGTGAATTGTGAAAGTGGTGAGTTAATGAGATTTGAATGAATGGTAAAAGTAGTAAACTATTGAGTATGGAACGAAATGATTTTGAAAAGCACTGAAGTACTGTTTCTAAACTGAGATTCGTTGAGAGTGTGCGGGGCCTATATTCCTGGCGTAGTAGGTTTCTCTGCTGCATGACTAGTTGTTGTTAAGAGTGTGCAGGGCCTATATCCCTGGTGTAGCAGATTTCTCTGCTGCATGAGTAGTGGTTTTTATTTCCTTCTCTACTGCATGAAGTGTGCGGGGCCTATATCCCTGGCACAGTAGACTCCCTACTGCATGAGTGTGCAGGGCACTATATCTCTGGCATAGCAGATTTGCTGCTGCATGAGTGTGCAGGGCACTATATTCTCTGCCATGGCAGAAAAGGCTACATCCAGAAGGATGTGTCGGGTTGGCATTTACAGACCGACAAGTGATATCACGAGCCAATAGGACAGTCATTCATCATTTGTATTTTCTATTTGTTTGTTTGCTTTACCGACTTGTAATTGCTTGCCTAATTGTATAACATGCCTAATTGCCTACTTGAATTACCTGCCATATATGCCTATACTTGTCTTTTACTTGTATTGTATTAATTGTGTATTACTGGGATTGAGGAGGTTCGGAAGGCAGTGGCGATGGGATCGCATGGAGGATAGGTTGGTGAAGGCTGTGGGACAGCGAAGAATTGTTAGTTAGAAAATCCACTAAGATAGACTACCCCTTTTATTATGTTAAGGTTTAAATTAATTTTTTAATGTTATAGTTATGCTTTAAAATGAATCTTGTGATGGATATGAAGTTCTAGGATTGCCTCTGGTGTCCTGGAGTCTTATATCTTACATCAATGGGCACTGTTATCATATAGAGATCCTCTGGTTCTCATACCATATTCTGTTGTTGTTTTTCAGATGCAGGTCGCAACCCACCTCGGTGAGTTGCTTTGATGGTGACAGAGCAAAGGATCCTGGATATGTTTTTGGGAGTCTTTTTTATATAGAGATCCAAGTACTGTACATATGCATTGCTTTCACCACTTACTTTGGGGCATTTTGTCTCCTTTTTGCTTAATTGCTCTTTTTTTTCTTTTCTTTTTCACACCTTTATATATATATATTTTTTTTTTCTTTTCTTTTATTTGTTCTCAATGCATATGATTAAATTATTGGATGCATGAATCATGTCCTAAACATTTTTTTTTCACATTTTCAGAAAATTCTAACATACTCAATTCTCAAACCAAATGTTTCCAAATTCAATTTCTCCACACTTAAATCATAAGCACTCTCACTAGTCTAAGCTAACCAAGGATTCAAATTAAGGACATTATTGTTTTCCGCTTAGAGTTAATGATGTGCTAAAGTAAAGAACAAAGGGGTATAATAGGCTCAACATTGGTTTGCAAAGAATAATGAAAGGGTAAGGCCATATGGGTATGTAAGCTCAGTGAAACAAAGGCCTCAATCATGTAAGTGTATGCATACATCAAACCATGGAAATATAGAATTAAGCAAGACAAAGATCACAATTTTAGAGAGAAAAAACACACACCAAAAATAAAATATTGGTTGGTAAAATGTAACCAATCAAATAGGCTCAAAATCTCACAGGTTTTGTGTGTTCAAGCTCTAAACCATGTTCCAGTATAATATTTCTTCAAACAAGTGTAACATTAAATTTTTATTCAAATTAGTGAAATCCTCTAAAAAGTTTCTTGAAAAAGAAAATATAACTTCAACCAAGTGGTAAAATATGCATAAAATCAATCTAATATGCAATCAAACATGCAAATGCAACAACTAACAAGGAAAATAAACCATTGGTGTTGAGATAGAAGAGTGACTAACCCATGGAGATCGGTATCGACCTCCCCACACTTAAAGATTGCACCGTCCTCGGTGCATGCTAACATGTGCAAGTGGACGGGTTGCTTCAACTGACGCTTTTCTCATTAAGGAATGTGCGTAGGAACTTGTTTGTCTCTCCCATGTAAACGTCTTCCGGTTCTCTTCCTGGTGGCCATCCTGAAAGAAAAAGGGAAGAAAAGTAACCCAAAATAAAGATAAAAAACAATTAAAACATGGGTTGGTTAATGCCAAATAATGATGGTCTCAATTACATGGTAGCTACAACATACGAGTGAGAAAATAATAGAAGCACATGGCATACCAATGGTGCAAAATTTTGCAATAATGAGGGAGAGTGTGGGTAAGGAGAGGTAATGTAAATTCATGTCAATGCAAAATTGATGCAGGTATAAAAGATTGGCATTGTTTTAAATAATATTACCTAACCAGAATAAAACAAGTCTCTAAGCACCTAAAATAATTCAAGAGAAGATGCAATAGTGAAATAAG